>NW_018406838.1:339729-342881 GCF_002113885.1 Mizuhopecten yessoensis
ATATATATGACAGAACATGTGATTTAGGTAGGCCTTATATATATGACAGAACGTGTGATTTAGGTAGGCCTAATATATATGACAGAACGTGTGATTTAGGTAGGCCTAATATATATGACAGAACATGTGATTAGGTTAGGTGTTATATATATGACAGAATATGTGATTTAGGTAGGCCTTATATATTTGACAGAACATGTGATTAAGGTAGATGTAATATTATATGTATTACTGAGGTAGACCTAATCTTTTAAGTGTAATTTATGTTTATAGCTCAGTGTGACAATGCCTATGTGTACGCCTGTTCTTTGTTATAGCTTCTATAATAACAGATTCACTTGTATTAAAACTGACCCTTTCTGTAACAGAGTGTAAACACTGGAAAGCTAAAGTTGATCCCATCATCTGCAGAAAGGAGTTGGTTCCACTGGCTGAACGAATGTGAGTAAGTACTTACCACATATACAAGAACAGTACTCACCACATATAAAAGTCCAGTACTCACCACATATACAAGTACAGTTCTCACCACATATACAAGTACAGTACTCACCTCATATACACAAACAGTACTCACCACATATACACATACAGTACTCACCATATATACTTGTACAGTACTAACCACATATACATATACAGGACTCACCACATATACATATACAGTACTCCCCACATATACAAGTACAGTACTCACCTCATATACACATACAGTACTCACCACATATACATATACATTATATATATGACAGAACATGTGATTTAGGTAGGCCTTATATATATAACAGAACATGTGATTTAGGTAGGCCTTATATATATAACAGAACATGTGATTTAGGTAGGCCTTATATATATGATAGAACATGTGATTTAGGTAGGCCTTATATATATGACAGAACGTGTGATTTAGGTAGGCCTAATATATATGACAGAACTTGTGATTAGGTTAGGTGTTATATATATGAAAGAATATGTGATTTAGGTAGGCCTTATATTTTTGACAGAACATGTGATTAAGGTAGATGTAGTATTATATGTATTACTGAGGTAGACCTAGTCTTTTAAGTGTAATTTGTGTTTATTGCTCAGTGTGACAATGCCTATGTGTACGCCTGTTCTTTGTTATAGCTTCTATAATAACAGATTCACTTGTATTAAAACTGACCCTTTCTGTAACAGAGTGTAAACACTGGAAAGCTAAAGTTGATCCCATCATCTGCAGAAAGGAGTTGGTTCCACTGGCTGAACGAATGTGAGTAAGTACTTACCACATATACAAGAACAGTACTCACCACATATACATATACATTATATATATGACAGAACATGTGATTTAGGTAGGCCTAATATATATGACAGAACGTGTGATTAGGTTAGGTGTTATATATATGAAAGAATATGTGATTTAGGTAGGCCTTATATATTTGACAGAACATGTGATGAAGGTAGATGTAATATTATATGTATTACTGAGGTCGACCTAATCTTTTAAGTGTAATTTATGTTCATTGCTCAGTGTGACAATGCCTATGTGTACGCCTGTTCTTTGTTATAGCTTCTATAATAACAGATTCACTTGTATTAAAACTGACCCTTTCTGTAACAGAGTGTAAACACTGGAAAGCTAAAGTTGATCCCATCATCTGCAGAAAGGAGTTGGTTCCACTGGCTGAACGAATGTGAGTAAGTACTTACCACATATACAAGAACAGTACTCACCACATATACAAGTACAGTACTCACCTCATATACACATACAGTACTCACCACATATACACATACAGTACTCACCATATATACATGTACAGTACTAACCACATATACATATACAGTACTCACCACATATACATATACAGTACTCACCACATATACCACACAGTCACATTTAGTACTTTAAGCTACAGTTTTTTGTTTTTTTTCTTATATAACTTTGTTACAGAGACTGGTGCCTGTCACGTCAGATCTGGTGGGGTCACAGGGTACCCGCCTACCTGGTCACCATTAACAGCCAGGTAAGTAGTTGGAAAAAGAATATAGATCCAAAAGAATGTCATATAAAATTGCCTTATATAAAAAAGTATTTAAAGTTATCAAGACTATAGGTTCCTTAGGGCAAGTAGCTTGGAAAGGTATTCATTTCAAATCAGAACTTCAAGATGTCAAGACCATAGCCATCCTTCACATTTTAGGGGTTATGCTCACTAAGGCTCTCTGCACCCTTGGAATACATCATGACGAAACTGAAGGCTCAGTGTGCACCACATTGTGAGTGAAATAAGAAAACTGGTTTAATCCTTTGATGTACATGAAATAATTCTGCTATAATAAAACACTATTACATGATTGACTGGCTTTGAAGTCTGAACTGGATCCTCTGTAATCTTGAAAGGACAGGTATCAACCTAGCGATTGGTCAGGTCTTTATTTTTACCTGAAACTAATCAAATAGCTAGCCACATCCCTTCGATTTTGCCATGACCTGTTCCAGGGGTGTAGAGAATTTATTTGGTTGTAACCACTGGATATCGAGGACAGTCATAGCATCCTATAGATTCCTACTGTGTGATTGGCCACTGGTGATTTTCTTGCTGAGATAAAGTTAATTAATTATTTGAATTTTGTGTGTTACTTCATGTATGAAAATAGAGACTTACATTGTCTCTATTCACTGTTATTGTTGAGATCTGCGAGAACTAGAAGAAGTCTTTAGGGTTTCCTGTGACATTAAAATCTACGGGTTAAGATTTACGGGTCCGGTGTAAATTTGGCATGGTTTACCCAGCATCCTGTAACAGGAAAATGCTGTGGCCAGTATTCACTATTTTTAAAAGCTTTGTTTTAATATTATATCAAATTAATCAGGTTGAAGCTTACAAATTTGTAATCAATAGGTCCAAAAAATACAAATATCATTTTGGAATATGAGATTTTTTACAACTTAGGCTCAAACGAAACATTTGCAAGAGAACCCTTTCTTGGATGTTTTATGGTAAATTGTATATGATTTGCCAATACAACTTTGTGATTAACATTCAGCCAGGTAAAGAGGAAATGTGGATAATTGGTCGAACAGAAGAAGAGGCTAAAACTAAAGCTGCCCGCCAACTAGGTGTGTCACCAGACTTATTGTGTCTACAACAAGGTACGGTAGG
>NW_018406838.1:345353-345553 GCF_002113885.1 Mizuhopecten yessoensis
TAGCTTCTATAATAACAGATTCACTTGTATTAAAACTGACCTTTCTGTAACAGAGTGTAAACACTGGAAAGCTAAAGTTGATCCCATCATCTGCAGAAAGGAGTTGGTTCCACTGGCTGAACGAATGCGAGTAAGTACTTACCACATATACAAGAACAGTACTCACCACATATACATATACAGTACTCACCACATATACA
>NW_018406838.1:356034-356482 GCF_002113885.1 Mizuhopecten yessoensis
ATCAGTCAACATAATGTGCCAAATGATATCCAAAGTATGTTGGTGTACAAAAACCGGAAATATATATATCACTTTCATAAAGATGTGAAACAACTAAAAATGTACATAACATACTAAACGTTTATGTGTGTGTGACTGCATAACTTTTCTATTTTGCAGCATCTAGCTTTATAATTGAGCTCATCATGAGCAGCAGATCTTATTGATCAAAATTTGATCAGTTGCGATAATAAATTGGTGCGACATATTGTTAAATTATCAAACATGACTATAGATCATAAGGTTGTTGGATTTTATTTGGATATATACGTTGCTACAATTTGACATTTATATGACAAATTTACCGGTTCTCAAATTTTCTGAAATTTTCACTATCGTATCTGAACATAATGCACCAAATAACACTGAAAGATTTTTGGTGTACAAGAACCGGAAATTGGTGTTTTAC
>NW_018406838.1:357038-357844 GCF_002113885.1 Mizuhopecten yessoensis
TTTGACTGGAAGCATCCCTAAGTGGTGGGGATTTCAAAATAGTACAAATGGAGGGGTTGAGCTCTGGGGAGGGGCTGAGGGACCGTGTCAAAATGGGTAATTAAGCCATATTTCTTTAAGGGACTTCTCTGGAACAAAGAGAAGGATATCAACCAAATTTGGTTGAAAGCATTCTCAGATAGTTGAAGATTCAAAATTGACTCTTGGGTCTGGCCCAACCCCTATGGCCTTAATTTCTTGGCCATTAATTTGAAACTGTTGAGATCCTCACCCTATGACCATATGTACTTTGGATAGGCATTAAAAAGATAAAAACAGTCATATATGAAAAATTACTTTTGGGTCTGGCCCACCCCTAGAGACTTAATTTCTGGGCCATAACTTTCAAATGGTTTAGATCTTTACTCCATAGCCATATATACCATTGGTGGGCATACATATTTAGGTGGGTGATACATGCCCTCTAGTCCTCTTGTAATAAAGTAGATATCTTACTTTTCACAAACACTTAATCTTGTGAAGTTACCTTTTGTACCCATTAACAAGGTTAATAATTAGGGTTTTACTGAGCATGTTTGTGATGTATAAAATATTGTGTGATACTGGAATTGGGTATTAATGTTTCACTTGAGTTAATGTTTCACTTGAAATAACACAAACATAAATATCATGTGATTAGAAATGTACTGTAATAGATAAAATATCTTCTTTAAAAGTATTGAACAGTAATGGATAAGTAAAGTACAGCAATAAACATGATCTATACATTAACAGCTATGATTATATACATTAACAGCTATGATATA
>NW_018406838.1:359090-360988 GCF_002113885.1 Mizuhopecten yessoensis
AAAACTATCTGGAGGATCATTAAAGTATCATTTGTTGATCATCATAAAACACTGATATTGAAGGTAGGGTTTTGACTACTTCTGATATTTGACAGTTTAACCTGTTGTTTAACCTGTTGTTTAACCTGTTGTTTTTCCAGATGAAGATGTGCTGGACACATGGTTTTCTTCCGCCTTATTTCCGTTCTCCTCACTAGGTTGGCCCAATCAGGTGTGTTGCTATTTTCCGTTATCATAGTCCACCTCGTCCGAGGTCCAGTTGTCAACTATCTGTCTACATTTTATTAAAAGCTTCTTCTAAAAAGTTGCCAGCTGATTCTTGACCAAACTTGGTATGACTACATATATCTTTCTAACAATTTGAGGTATCGTGAGGAGGCAGTGTCTCCCTTGTGTCTGTAAAGGTACAGTGTATATTTGTATATGTATTACTGTATGCTTATATGACTGTGTAGTTACTGTATACTTAGAACCCTGCACGAAGTTTGGGTGTAGTGGGTATACTGGAATCGGGTTGTCTCTCCATCTGTCTGTCTGTCGACACAGTTTTGTCTAGATAACTCCTACAGTTTTTAGCCGAATTTCATGAATCCTCACTGATGTAATCCACGCACTCTGAAGTTGTGCACCTGCAATTAATATTTTGATCTTGCCATTATTTTGGGAGTTATGTCCCTTCTTACAAAAAATAGCAAAAATTTTGTCCAGAGCATATCTTCTAAACTATTTCACCTGGAGTAAACAGAATTGGTATTCAAGTATATCTTGGGATGAAAGAGTGTTCAGTATTAAAAGTAGGTCACTGTGACCTTTTCTTGGCCTTTAACCCCAACCTTTAATTTTTTTTGTCTGGGGCATATCTTTTATACAATTTCACCTGGAGTAACCAGATTTGGTATGCATGTACATTTTGGGATGGTGGAGTGCCAAGTACAAAACGTAGGTCACTGTGACCTATGTATTGACCTTTGACCTTATCCTTTGGGAAAAAAATTGTCTGATGCATATCTTCCATACTATTTCACCCTAAGTAACCAGATTTGGTATTTTAACTAGCATTACTAGGTTTGGTTTAGGGGTATGTCTTGGCTGGTGGAGTGTGGAGCACAAGAAGTGTGTTACTGTGAACTACATCTTGAGATAGGTGTACAGCTCGATCAATATAGAAATCACTGGTGGGGGACTATGGATTGCAGCCTTGCAATACCTTATTCATTTAACAATGTTCTAGAAAGAACTGTTCCTACAGTTCTTGGTGCAGGCAGGGTGAAATAAGTCTACCTTTCTGGTGACAATGCTAGCTCTTTATCTTTGTATATATTTGTGCAGTTACAGTATATTTGTACATACGTTTAATCTACAGCCTATCATATTCTTCAACAGACTGCTGATTTAGAAAGGTTCTATCCCACAAGCCTTTTAGAGACAGGAAGTGACATCATGTTTTTCTGGGTGGCACGGATGGTCATGCTTGGGTATAAACTGACTGGTCGTCTCCCTTTTACAGAGGTAACTTACTACTATATGGATTGAATAACAGAATTGTTACATATCAAAAATTGTATATGTATATACCTAGTCTATTGGAGATCATTCTATATGTATATATCTAGCTTAAACATTTCAGTTTTATATATTTGTCCTGTCAACTTAACACAATGAATGTTATATTTTTTGTTTTATTTATTTGGTGTAGGTTTTATTACACGGGACATTACGTGACGCTCATGGCAGAAAGATGAGTAAATCTCTCGGTAACGTGATAGATCCCATGGATGTTATACATGGCATCTCATTACAGGTAACTATACTTACATCTGTAGGGTTTACATTACAGGTAACTATACTTACATCTGTAGGGTTTACATTACAGGTAACTATACTTACATCTGTAGGGT
>NW_018406838.1:364521-365697 GCF_002113885.1 Mizuhopecten yessoensis
TGTAGGGTTTACATTACAGGTAACTGTACTTACATCTGTAGGGTTTACATTACAGGTAACTATACTAACATCTGTAGGGTTTATATTACAGGTAACTATACTTACATCTGTAGGGTTTACATTACAGTTAACTGTACTTAAATATGTAGGGTTTGAATTACAGGTAACTATACTTACATCTGTATAGTAGGGTTTACATTACAGGTAACTGTACTAACATCTGTAGGGTTTATATTACAGGTAACTATACTTACATCTGTAGGGTTTACATTACAGTTAACTGTACTTACATCTGTAGAGTATACATTACAGGTAACTATACCTACAGAGTATATCACAGGTAAAGACAGATATATTTAACTATAATGTTCTTGTCCCCATTATCTTTTAAGGATATTTCCTATTTTTGTCTTTATCTAACAGGAATACAATGTGTCAATGTATATCAAATCTGTTTGTTTCAGTTTAGAATATTTTACTTTGTGGTGGCAATACTTGTATATATGTGCTATACAGTGGTTCATTTATGAGAGTATAACTGCAGCTTCTATTTGTAGAGAATACATAACCTGAGCACCACTGCTACTGTTCAATGATTACACGCTTGGAAAATAGTTATTAATAAAACATTATTCAAAACATTCCCTGACACTTCAATCAGCATAATTTAAACGGTTATTCTATTTATTTAAAAAAGCGTCTGATCCTCTGTTGCTGTTCTAGTTATTGACCTGGCCTTACCGATAACAAACAGGGAATTTTGAATTGTAGAGAAGAGAATCAATCCTAGTCGCTTTTTTACATCTAAACGAAAATATAGACAATACAGACCAACAGCTATAACTGCAACAGATGTCGAAGCCACACTTATGACACACCATTCAGTTTGTCTGTGTTACCAGTTCTACCAGAAGGTCTGCAACATCATGGCAGTTTATTGCTTAAATGTGTTGTTCTTACAATGTTTGTTTGTTGATTTAAGGAGCTCCAGCAGCAGGTGAAGCGTGGTAACCTTGATCCCTCAGAGGTCACCAAAGCTCAAGAAGGACAGGCCAAGGACTTTCCACAAGGCATTAAGTCCTGTGGCACAGACGCACTGCGGTTTGGGCTCTGCTCCATCGATTATAGTTGTAAGGTTATAGATAATGGTTTATAATGTACTATATTACCCTGTGG
>NW_018406838.1:368334-375451 GCF_002113885.1 Mizuhopecten yessoensis
GATTATAGTTGTAATATTATAGATAATGGTTTATAATGTACTATATTACCCTGTGGTACAGACAGATTGCGGTTTGGGCTCTGCTCCATCGATTATAGTTGTTATATTATAGATAATGGTTTATTATGTACTATATTACCCTGTGGTATAGACAGATTGCAGTTTGGGCTCTGCTCCATTGATTATAGTTGTAATATTATAGAGAATGGTTTATTATGTATTATATTACCCTGTGCCACACACAGACTGCGGTTTGGGCTCTTCTCCATCGATTATAGTTGTTATATTATAGATAATGGATTATTATGTACTATATTACCCTGTGGCACAGACAGATTGCAGTTTGGGCTCTGCTTTATCGATTATAGTTGTAATATTATAGATAATGGTTTATTATGTACTATATTCCCCTGTGGTACAGACAGATTGCAGTTTGGGCTCTGCTCCATTGATTATAGTTGTAATATTATAGATAATGGGTTATTATGTACTATATTACCCTGTGGTACAGACAGATTGCAGTTTGGGCTCTGCTCCATTGATTATAGTTGTAAGGTTTTAGTAATAGTTTATTATGTACTATATTGCTGAGCAATGGTTTATAATATCATACTGTCTAATTGTCTTATACCTATTTATTTTATTTTCACAGGTTTTAATAACATTTTTACAGGTTTTATGGTGAAAATGAAATTGAGACTTTTCTACTGTGACAAATTACACTGTTTGTAATTTTCACTGTAAACTGGCCAATCAAAGAGCAGGGCTTACTGTGAAAAATAATATACAATAAATGTTGTAATTGTGATATTTTCTTATAGTGACGTTGCAATACAGCAGTTTTGTCTTACCTATTTTGGAGGAGGTGGACTATCTGCTCATGGGAGCTCATGTCTTTGTATAGAAGAGCATTATTAACAGAATCACGTTTGTGTCTTGATATAACATTTCACTCATGGGTGGAATATTTCTCATTGTTTTCACTGTGTGTAAATACACAGAACATCGCATTGTCAGATTGTTTGTTTTGTTGCAGCTCAAGCAGTAAACCTAGACATGGGCCACATAGAAAGTAAGCGACGAATGTGTAACAAGATCTGGCAGGGCTTTAGTTTCGTCAAGACAAACCTTGGACCAGACTTCACCCCCGCAGTAAACTTCAAGGTCAGATGTGTATATTATATATTGTAATCTGGCACTACAATGTGCCATTCACAAACAAGAAAACCACTAACCTCTGACGGCGGTTCATGGCTATGAGATATCCTCTTGGGGAATGTAAAACCACTAACCTCTGTCGGTGGTTCATGGCTGTGAGATATCCCCTAGGGGATTGTAAAACCACTAACCTCTGTCAGTGGTTCATGGCTGTGAGATAACCTCTTGAGGAGTGTAAAACCAATAACCTCTGACGGTGGTTCATGGCTGTGAGATAACCTCTTGAGGAGTGTAAAACCAATAACCTCTAACGTTGGTTCATGGCTGTGAGATATCCTCTTGAGGAGTGTAAAACCACTAACCTCTGACGGTGATTCATGGCTGTGAGATATCCTCTAGGGGATTGTAAAACCACTAACCTCTGTCGGTGGTTCATGGCTGTGAGATATCCTCTTGAGGAGGGTAAAACCAATAACCTCTGACGGTGGTTCATGGCTGTGAGATATCGTCTTGAGGAGTGTAAAACCACTAACCTCTAACGGTGGTTCATGGCTTTGAGATATCCTCTTGGGGAGTGTAAAACCACTAACCTCTGACTGAGGTTCATGGCTGTGAGATATCCTCTTGAGGAGCGTAAAACCACTAACCTCTGACGGTGATTCATGGCTGTGAGATATCCTCTAGGGGATTGTAAAACCACTAACCTCTGTCGGTGGTTCATGGCTGTGAGATATCCTCTTGGGGGGTGTACAACCACTAACCTCTGACGGTGGTTCATGGGTGTGAGATATTCTCTTGAGGAGTGTAAAACCACTAACCTCTAACGGTGGTTCATGGCTTTGAGATATCCTCTTGGGGAGTGTAAAACCAATACCCTCTGTCGGTGGTTCATGGCTTTGAGATATCCTCTTGGGGAGTGTAAAACCACTAACCTCTGTCAGTGGTTCATGGCTGTGAGATATCCTCTTGAGGAGGGTAAAACCAATAACCTCTGACGGTGGTTCATGGGTGTGAGATATTCTCTTGAGGAGTGTAAAACCACTAACCTCTAACGGTGGTTCATGGCTTTGAGATATCCTCTTGAGGAGTGTAAAACCACTAAACTCTGACTGTGGTTCACGGCTGTGAGATATCCTCTTGAGGAGTGTTAAACCACTTACCTCCGACGGTGTTGAGATATCGTCTTGAGGAGTGTTAAACCACTAACCTCTGATGGTGGTTCATGGCTGTGAGATATCCTCTTGGGGAGTGTAAAACCAATACCCTCTGTCGGTGGTTCATGGCTTTGAGATATCCTCTTGGGGAGTGTAAAACCAATACCCTCTGTCGGTGGTTCATGGCTTTGAGATATCCTCTTGGGGAGTGTAAAACCACTAACCTCTGACTGAGGTTCATGGCTGTGAGATATCCTCTTGAGGAGGGTAAAACCAATAACCTCTGACGGTGGTTCATGGCTGTGAGATATCCTCTTGGGGGGTGTACAACCACTAACCTCTGACGGTGGTTCATGGGTGTGAGATATCCTCTTGAGGAGTGTAAAACCACTACCCTCTGACGGTGATTCATGGCTGTGAGATATCCTCTTGGGGAGTGTACAACCACTAACCTCTGACGGTGGTTCATGGCTGTGAGATCTCCTCTTGGGGAGTGTAAAACCACTAACCTCTGTCAGTGGTTCATGGCTGTGAGATATCCTCTTGGGGGGTGTACAACCACTAACCTCTGACGGTGGTTCATGGGTGTGAGATATCCTCTTGAGGAGTGTAAAACCAATAGCCTCTGACGGTGGTTCATGGCTGTGAGATATCGTCTTGAGGAGTGTAAAACCACTAACCTCTGACAGTGGTTCATGGCTGTGAGATATCCTCTTGGGGAGTGTACAACCACTAACCTCTGACGGTGGTTCATGGGTGTGAGATATTCTCTTGAGGAGTGTAAAACCACTAACCTCTGACGGTAATTCATGGCTGTGAGATATCCTCTAGGGGATTGTAAAACCACTAACCTCTGTCGGTGGTTCATGGCTGTGAGATATCCTCTTGAGGAGTGTTAAACCACTAACCTCTGATGGTGGTTCATGGCTGTGAGATATCCTCTTGAGGAGTGTAAAACCACTAACCTCTGACGGTGGTTAATGGCTGTGAGATATCGTCTTGAGGAGTGTAAAACCACTAACCTCTGACGGTGGTTCATGGCTGTGAGATATCGTCTTGAGGAGGGTAAAACCACTAACCTCTGACGGTGGTTAATGGCTGTGAGATATCGTCTTGAGGAGTGTTAAACCACTTACCTCTGATGGTGGTTCATGGCTGTGAGATATCCTCTTGAGGAGTGTTAAACCACTTACCTCTGATGGTGGTTCATGGCTGTGAGATATCGTCTTGAGGAGTGTTAAACCACTAACCTCTGACGGTGGTTCATGGCTGTGAGATATCGTCTTGGGGAGTGTAAAACCACCAACCTCTGACGGTGGTTCATGGTCTGAGGTATCCTCTTGAGGAGTGTAAAACCACCAACCTCTGACATTGGTTCATGGCTGTGAGATATCCTCTTGAGGAGTGTAAAACCACCAACCTCTGACATTGGTTCATGGCTGTGAGATATCCTCTTGGGGAGTGTAAAACCAATAACCTCTGTCGGCGGTTCATGGCTGTGAGATATCCTCTTGAGGAGAGTAAAACCACTAACCTCTGACGGTGGTCCATGGCTTTGAGATATCCTCTTGAGGAGTGTAAACCCACTACCCTCTGACGGTGGTTCATGGCTGTGATATATCCTCTTGAGGAGTGTAAAACCACCAACCTCTGACGGTGGTTCATAGTCTGAGGTATCCTCTTGAGGAGAGTAAAACCACTAACCTCTGACGGTGGTTCATGGGTGTGAGATATCCTCTTGGGGAGTGTAAAACCAACAACCTCTGACGGTGGTTCATGGCTGTGACATACCCTCTTGAGGAGTGTTAAACCACTAACCTCTGCCGGTGGTTCATGGCTTTGAGATATCCTCTTGAGGAGTGTAAAACCAACAACCTCTGACGGTGGTTCATGGCTGGGGGATATCCTCTTGGGGAGTGTAAAACCAATAACCTCTGTCGGTGGTTCATGGCTGTGAGATATCGTCTTGGGGAGTGTAAAACCACCAACCTCTGACGGTGGTTCATAGTCTGAGGTATCCTCTTGAGGAGAGTAAAACCACTAACCTCTGACGGTGGTCCATGGCTTTGAGATATCCTCTTGAGGAGTGTAAACCCACTACCCTCTGACGGTGGTTCATGGCTGTGACATACCCTCTTGAGGAGTGTTAAACCACTAACCTCTGACGGTGGTTCATGGTCTGAGGTATACTCTTGAGGAGTGTAAAACCACCAACCTCTGACGGTGGTTCATGGCTGTGACATACCCTCTTGAGGAGTGTTAAACCACTAACCTCTGCCGGTGGTTCATGGCTGTGAGATATCCTCTTGTGGAGTGTAAAACCAATAACCTCTGTCGGTGTTTCCTGGCTGTGAGATATCCTCTTGGGGAGTGTAAAACCAATAACCTCTGTCGGTGGTTCATGGCTGTGAGATATCGTCTTGGGGAGTGTAAAACCACCAACCTCTGACGGCGGTTCATGGCTGTGAGATATCCTCTTGTGGAGTGTAAAACCAATAACCTCTGTCGGTGTTTCATGGCTGTGAGATATCCTCTTGGGGAGTGTAAAACCACTAACCTCTGATGGTGGTTCATGGCTGTGAGATATCCTCTTGTGGAGTGTAAAACCAATAACCTCTGTCGGCGGTTCATGGCTGTGAGATATCCTCTTGAGGATTGTAAAACCAATAACCTCTGACGGTGGTACATGACTGTGAGATATCCTCTTGGGGAGTGTAAAACCAATAACCTCTGAGGGTGGTTCATGGCTGTGAGATATCCTCTTGCGGAGTGTAAAACCACTAACCTCTGACTGTGGTTCATGGCTGTGAGATATCCTCTTGCGGAGTGTAAAACCACTAACCTCTGACGGTGGTTCATGGCTGTGAGATATCCTCTTGAGGAGTGATCAACCACTAACCTCTGATGATGGTTCATGGCTGTGAGATATCGTCTTGAAGAGTGTACAACCACTAACCTCTGACGATGGTTCATGGCTGTGAGATATCCTCTTGAGGAGTGTACAACCAATAACCTCTGTCGGTGTTTCATGGCTGTGAGATATCCTCTTGGGGAGTGTAAAACCAACAACCTCTGACGGTGGTTCATGGCTGTGAGATATCCTCTTGAGGAGTGTTAAACCACTTACCTCCGACGGTGTTTCATGGCTGTGAGATATCCTCTTGAGGAGTGTATTTTATAGCTATCTATATCACAAGTCAGATAATGTCAAAATTAAAATGTATAAGTGAAGTGGTGCTCAGCTTTTCCTTCCTGACAGGAGTATTTTCTATCAACTCCAACATATTCCATCACCAAATGTTCTGTATGTATGGAAATATAAACATGATACAAAGATTGCATTCAGTGTCAGTTGAAA
Source organism: Mizuhopecten yessoensis (assembly GCF_002113885.1). Taxonomy (NCBI): domain Eukaryota; kingdom Metazoa; phylum Mollusca; class Bivalvia; order Pectinida; family Pectinidae; genus Mizuhopecten; species Mizuhopecten yessoensis. The sequence goes on from NW_018406838.1 coordinate 374,005, forward strand.
TCTGGGGTCATACCTCAGGTCAACAAGGTGACCCTTGATTTGTAACGTGAGCGGTGGTGAGATTTCCTAGTTATGTGGTATATAATGGTATAGGTCACTTCTTCTATAGGTGTGAAAAAAAATTCATTAAATTATCTTAAGCATTAACATTGTACATTAACTTATGTAATGGTAAATTTTACATTAATTATTAAATTGTGTATATTAGGAGGGTGTGCTTGTTATCTAACCTCTTTGATAGCTTATTAAACGTTGTGAAATGTAACTAAGTATACAAGTGTGTTCCTTATACACATATTTAGTTGAAGCTACAAAGATGATTTTGAAATATTTCCATTTACTAATTTAGACCTCTACCTTGTAGTCTGATGTCACGGTGACCAACTTGATGGACCAATGGATTCTCAGTCGACTGAGTCACATGGTCATGTCATGTGACAAGCACTTTGCAGACTATAAGCTGCATGTTGTGACGGAGAGCCTGCAGACGTTCTGGATCAATGACTTCTGTGATATATATCTGGTAAACCATAGCGGCCTCCCTACAACATCACCTCATGTTCCCATCATAAAAACCCTGGGCTGTAATGAATCTTATAACCTTGTTTTCAGTCATACAGTAATGTATAATTATCCTTGTTCATTTACTGTTGAGGGGCACATAGGACACCAGATACCTAACAGCCAGGCTTTGTGGATCAGATGGATTCGTAGTAGCTAACTTTAACTCATTCATCCCTGAAGACACAAATGAACTCTTCCAATTCAAAGGTTGGAATAGTCCATTATGAAATTTCAGGGGTGGATGAGTTAAACGTACTAATTAGATGATTTTATTACAAACGTCACAATATGCATTGGGTGACGTCACAATGTATAGTCACATAGTGAAAGAGGTTATTTGTACTTCAGGTCAGTCTGTACTCTGTTAAGCATTCTGATGATGAATTGCATACTGATTTGCAACATGTATTGAACTGTTCTTAATTGTTCAGATTCCTTGATCCCTACAAAAACAACATTCCATAAAATGATCTGTAGATGATGAGGATCAGAATTCATAATCAAGAAGGGGCAGACCACGATGAGGCTGGAGGGCAAGGCCATAAGGTTAAACACCGATTCTGGAGATAATGTGTCTGATAATACCACTTGCAGTATCTAGGGGCCAAATAAATCAATGTTTTAGGTGACAGTTAGGACCCATTTGCCTCTGATATTTTGTTACAGGAGTCTGTGAAGCACGTACTCAGAGGAGATGACAGTAGAGCTGATACTGCCAGACAGGTGTTGTGTTTCTGTGTAAACATATATCTGAGAGCACTCAGTCCGTTCATGCCCTACCTGACAGAAGAACTATACCAGCGGTTACCAATGGCTGCTGACTGGCCGGAGAGTGTGTGTATCAGTCAGTACCCGACCACAGAGGATGTAAGTCTGATCAGTA
>NW_018406838.1:377809-378022 GCF_002113885.1 Mizuhopecten yessoensis
CAGTATCCGACCACAGAGGATGTAAGTCTGATCAGTATCTTACTCCATTACACTACCCATCAGTCAGTATCCGACCACAGAGGATGTAAGTCTGATCAGTATCTTACTCAATTACACTACCTATCAGTCAGTACCTGACCACAGAGGATGTAAGTCTGATCAGTATGCTACTCCATTACACTACCTATCAGTCAGTACCCGACCACAGAGGAT
>NW_018406838.1:383380-385910 GCF_002113885.1 Mizuhopecten yessoensis
ATCGTACTTTACCTAGTGTAAACTCTTCTAGGTGTGTCATATTGGTCTGTCATCAAACTGTCAATGTTATCTCATCAAGACTAGTCCAAAAATCCTGAAGGTGTTTTTGATTTCATTTTGTATCCAATATCTCTGGACCAAAGGGAGTCAAGTTGGGTGAGTGAAAGAATTCAATATATGAGAAAGAGAAGTAAATTTTTAAAACAAATGGTCAAATAATTCATCGTGACAGGATTATAAACTAGTATGGGACATTGCTGACACTATTATAAACTAGTATGGGACATTGCTGACAGGATTATAAACTAGTACGGGACATTGCTGACAGGATTATAAACTAGTATGGGACATTGCTGGTAGAAGGGGATTCCGCAGGTAATCCGTACCAACCTCTCGAGCTTCTTGTTGATATTGTAGACTGTAGTAAAGAGGATATCACTACAATACACATAGACCTGTATGTATCCTATACAACTTTTGTAAACAGAGATGTGTATGTTGTAGGTACCCTACAAACAGGACAGATTGGAGGAGGCTGTTACTGTTGTCAAACTGCTGAAGAACATCATACTATCTGTGGGGACCAGGTACAGCATCAAGGCCAGGACCCTTCCAGGTAAACGCGAGGGAATCCTAAAATCTCACACGATCGGAGTTTTCAAATAGAAATGTAGCTTACAGACTAGACGACGATGTTAAACAGTCTTTATGTGTTACAGTTTTAATTATATGATACAATCTGTGTGTTGTCCCAGTGTTACAAACTGAGGTATGATATTCTATGTGTTGTGTTCAGTGATACTACAGGTGCAGAGTGGTGACCTTGTACAGATACTGACAGAGAAGTCTGTGTTGACGACCTTACAGACACTGTCCAGGGCTGGATCTGTTGACTTCCTCCCCCCAGGCCAGGCTCCACCCCAGGGGAGCCATGTCATGTCACCACACCCACAAGTACAGATCTTCTTAATGCTGAAGGTACGTACAGGATGTATCGTTCGTTCCCCCCCCCCCTCTAGTCAGGGAAAGATATTTCTGTCTTACTCAGCTAGTGTAAAGACGGGGGATTCCCCTGTCAATATAATTACATGATGTCACATCAACCATAGCAGATCACAGAAGATATAATTAGGAAATAAACATTGCCCACTTTAGACAGACAATCTGAACCCTTAGGTACCACCAATGTGGGGAAATATGGGTCTAATAGAAGAAAGGAAGTTCTATCTTACACCCTATCTTTCATGAGTGAAGTCACAATAGGGTAACAATGTGACATCATAAAGTTGGGAAACTTACAATGCCCCAGTGTGGAAACTGCTGACATGATAAAATTCAAAATTTAAATAATGTATTATTAATCATGTTAGTCAGAAAGATAGGATTATTTTTTCAGAAAAAATAAGTTCGGTAAAATGAGGTATAGTAAATCTCACCGACCAATTTGTTGTTGTCCAAAAAGCGGGGAATTCAGTTCATACTTTCAAAACAGTAGCCAGTCAAAACCTATTTTTATGCTTTTTGAGCTTATTTTGCTGATTTAAATAAGAAAAAAATACTATATGATGCCCAGGGGTGTACGGTACATAGATTCCATCATCAGGGTTTCTAAATTGGGGATAGGCCCCTGGCATGTTTCGGATTTGACCCAAGTTGGAAACCCCTCATGTGTACTGTGGCTTAAAGAGGCTCAACAGGGATCATCAGATGCAACAGATTGTGATAAGTCATCTTTCTATTCAGAACTGTGAATGCCAGAGCTTTTGTATTGGAGCCTTTTCTTGTGTTTCCTTCATGTTCCATTTAAGAGTGTTAACGAAAGACGATTCCAAATGGTGTTCACAGTTCTTTTCATCTTTTTTTAAGGGCATCATAGACCCCAAGAAGGAAATCGCACAACTAGAAAAAAAACTGCAGAGACTAGAGAAAACAGAGAAAAAGAAGTTTAAGAAAAAACCGGAAGATAACGCAGACTTTGTAAGTTTAATATATGTTGGTGACTCAATAGAACAGAGAAATAGAATATCACATGTGTGCAGTAATTGTATATGATGTTCATATATCATAAAAGTTTAATAAGTAAAAAATAACTGTTTTTATTTGGGACATTGATCATTGCAATTCAGATTACGTTGCTTTCCCTTTACATTTCAGATAAAGTTACAAAAGGAAAAAGAAGTTTATATGAAAGAAATAGCTGCTATGAAAAAATATGAAACGGAACAGTGAGGGTGGGAATATTGTCGTGACAGACTTCTCGGCCTGATTCCTTCACCTGATTAGCTTGGATGTGACACAGATAGATGGTTCTAGCCGAGTCTCACACACTCTAGACTGGTATATTGGGAATATTGTCGTGACAGACTTCTCGGCCTGATTCCTTCACCTGATTAGCTTGGATGTGACACAGATAGATGGATCTAGTCAAAACTCACACACTCTAGACTGGTATATGTATGTGTGTCATGTGAGGATGTGATATAGTTAGATGGTTCTAGCTGAGTCTCACACACTCTAGGCTGGTATATGT
>NW_018406838.1:387902-388743 GCF_002113885.1 Mizuhopecten yessoensis
TTGTGTCGTGTGAGGATGTGATATAGATAGATTGTTCTAGCTGAGTCACACACTCTAGACTGATATATGTATGCGTGTCGCACGAGGATATTTGTTTTTCTATGATTACAAACTTCATCACAGTTATACCTCTGTGACCACCTCCACAACAGCTGATCAAGTTTAAACACACAGATGACTAGGCACTAGACTTCAGTATTCATGACTCAGGAAGCTTACAAATACATACAACTAGGTTTGTTATGTTGAACTTGATTGGAAACGCAGTCAAGAGGAGTACCTTATATCTTAATGGTAGATAAACAACCTTTTATGAAGTGTTTATCTGCTATTTATTTATTTAAAGTAAGTGTTAAGTATAAAAGGATAACTACAATATGTTTGTGAGGTTTATATGTAACAGGAATGACAATAAAATGTTAACAAACTGATGTCTATGATCTCTCTTTACTAAGATGCAAAAGTATTTCATCAATGAAAATGTATTGAGTACATCTTAAATAACTGACATAACACAGGTTCATATATCACAACCAGTGAAATGATATCACAAACATTATATTGTACACTGGTTCATATATCACAGCCAGTGAAATGTTATCATAAACACTATATTGTACACAGGTTCGTATATCACAACCAGTGAAATGTTATCACATTCATTCTATTGTACACTGGTTCGTATATCAAAGCCAGTGAAATGTTATCACAAACATTTTATTGTACACAGGTTCATATATCACAACCAGTGAAATGTTATCACAAACATTATATTGTACACCGGTTCATATATCACAGCCAGTGAAATGTTATCACAAACATTATATTGTACACCGCTTCA
>NW_018406838.1:392417-393288 GCF_002113885.1 Mizuhopecten yessoensis
TCGGTGAAATGTTATCACAAACATTCTATTGTACACTGGGTCGTTTATCAAAGCCAGTGAAATGTTATCACAAACATTATATTGTACATCGGTTCATATATCAACACTTATGAAATGTTATCACAAACATTTTATTGTACGGAGGTCATATATCACAGCCCATAAAATGTAATCACAAACACTATATTGTACACAGGTTCATATATCATAGCCAGTGAAATGTTATCATAAACACAATATTGTACACAGGTTCGTATATCACAACCAGTGAAATGTTATCACAAACATTATATTGTACACAGGTTCATATATCACAACCAGAATAATGTAATCATAAACACTATATTGTTCACTGCTTCGTATATCACAACCAGTGAAATGTTATCACAAACATTCTATTGTACACTGGTTCGTATATCAAAACCAGTGAAATGTTATCATAAACACTATATTGTACACTGGTTCGTATTGTACACTGGTTCGTATATCACAACCAGTGAAATGTTATCACAAACATTCTATTGTACACTGGTTCGTATATCAAAGCCAGTGAAATGTTATCACAAACATTATATTGTGCACCGGTTCATATATCAACACTTATGAAATGTTATCACTAACATTATATTGTACAGAGGTCCATATATCAAAACTAATGAAATGTTATCACAAACATTTTATTGTACGGAGGTCGTATATCACGGCCCATAAAATGTCATGACAAACATTATATTGTACAGAGGTCCATATCTCAAAACTTATGAAATGTTATCACAAACATTTTATTGTACACATGTTCATATATCACATGTTTAGTGTCCTATACTGTTGATGGGTATCAGTGATGGGTATTACTGCTGTAGTGTCCTAT
>NW_018406838.1:397634-400122 GCF_002113885.1 Mizuhopecten yessoensis
TTTCGTATATCACAACCAGAATAATGTAATCATAAACACTATGTTGTTCACTGGTTCGTATATCACAACCAGTGAAATGTTATCACAAACATTCTATTGTACACTGGTTCGTATATCAAAGCCAGGGAAATGTTATCATAAACACTATATTGTACACTGGTTCGTATTGTACACTGGTTCGTATATCTCAACCAGTGAAATATTATCACAAACATTACATTGTACACAGGTTCATATATCACAACCGGTGAATTGTTATCATAAACATTATATTGTACACAGGGTCATATATCACAACAAGTGAAATGTTATCACAAACATTATATTTTACACAGGTTCATATTTCACAGCCAGTGAAATGTTATCATAAACACTATATTGTACACTGGTACATACATCACAACCAGTGAACTGTTATCACAAACATTATATTGTACACATGTTCATATATTACAGCCAGTGAAATGTTATCATACACACTATATTGTACACTGGTACATACATCACAACCACTGGAATGTTATCACAAACATTATATTGTACACTGGTTCGTATATCACAACCAGTGAAATGTTATCACAAACATTCTATTGTACACTGGTTCGTATATCACAGCCAGTAAAATGTTTTCACAAACATATTGTACACAGTTCGGATATCACAACCAGTATAATGTTATCATAAACACTATGTTGTAAACTAGTTCGTATATCATAACCAGTGAAATGTTATCACAAACATTCTATAGTACACTGGTTCGTATATCAAGGCCAGTGAAAAGTTATCACAAACATTATATTGTACACAGGTTCATATATCACAGCCAGTGAAATGTTATCATAAACACTATGTTGTACACTGGTTCGTATATCACAACCAGTGAAATGTTATCACAAACTTTCTATAGTACACTGGTTCGTATATCAAAGCCAGTGAAAAGTTATCACAAACATTATATTGTACACAGGTTCATATATCACAGCCAGTGAAATGTTATCATAAACACTATGTTGTACACTGGCTCGTATATCACAACCAGTGAAATGTTATCACAAACTTTCTATAGTACACTGGTTCGTATATCAAAGCCAGTGAAATGTTATCACTAACATTATATCGTATAGAGGTCCATATGTCAAAACTTATGAAATGTTATCACAACCAGTGAAATGTTATCACAAACATTATATTGTACACTGGTTCGTATATCACAACCAGTGAAATGTTATCACAAACATTCTATTGTACACTGGTTCGTATATCAAAGCCAGTGAAATGTTATCACTAACATTATATTGTATAGAGGTCCATATGTCAAAACTTATGAAATGTTATCACAATCATTATATTGTACAGAGGTCCATATATCAAAACTTATGAAATGTTATCACAAACATTTTATTGTACAGAGGTCATATATCACAACCCATAAAATGTTATCACAAACATTATATTGTACAGAGGTCCATATATCAAAACTGATGAAATGTTATCACAAACATTATATTGTACAGAGGTCCATATATCAAAACTGANAAAATGTATATGTCAGACGTTTGTTTTTGTACTCTGACATTTTCATCTGACAAAATTTTGTCCATTGCTCTCATTTAGGTACAACATTTAAGCCATCTAACATCATATATATTGTTGTCCCAATTTAGCAAGTGCAATGTTCTCTATATGCCTTTCCAGTCTGCCATGGTGCTAAACTATAGTATTGCCCATTCGTGCAGGAGCTATGTGGTGACAGGATTTATTGAATGGCCCTCGTATCAGATATATTCATCCAAGGATCTTTAACAGTGTTACTGCCCTTTGTAATCATAATTACCAACTTGTTTTGATGGTTTGTGAAATTTCGTCTGATTTCCTTGAAGACAGAGTTGCATACCACATTTGCATTCTAATATGCATGTGTATTAGATGTATTGATTGGGTAATTATTTTCATAATTAATGCCCTTTGTGTACTACAGTGTAACATAGCTTGTTCGGACAATTATAGTCAATCATGTTTTTCCTTGAAACTTGATTCAGCTTACCACCGTGATCATTATGTTGTAGTGTGTAGGGGAATAGTTGTATTGTTCTCATGATTATTTTAGGGAGTTGTTACCATTTCTTTTTATAGTTCTTTGCAAAAAGGAAGTAACGATGTGAAGGCTGCCTTTTGTGTATGCTTGTAATATGAATAGCATTACTCTGTAACTGATATGTTGAATTGTTGGTTGGTATTCACAGTGTAAAGGGTAGTGATTATGGATACTGATATTGTGTGTAGGTAATTGCATATTAAACTGGCTATTTGTTAGTGAAAATGATCGTTCATGGAAACCAGCAATACTAATTGTATTGGTACTTAAAATCAAGGATGCTTGGGAGTGCTAACAATTTTGAAGCTATATTACAGCTATCGCAATGCTGAGATCGTCTGCGTGTGTTTGTAGTGTCCTATATTGTTGGTGGTTATCAGTGATGGGTATTAC
>NW_018406839.1:0-381 GCF_002113885.1 Mizuhopecten yessoensis
TCACTCATGCATGTCACGTGCCTCGCATGGCTTGGTTTGCACCCAAACAATTTCCAATGAAGCAATGGAGACGGGCCTTTTTCACAGATGAGTGTTGGTTCTCTCTTTTTCGTCCGGACGGTCGATGTCACGTTAACTGCTTGCGTTATTGAGAGGGATTGGTTTGGAAAAGCTCGATTATGGTCTGAGGAAGGATAACTCACGGGGTAAAGTCACGTTTATTGTGGTTGCCGGGAACTTAACCAGCCTAAGACATAGGAATAAAATCCTCCACCTGGTTGCAGTTCAGGGCTATGACAGATGCATGAGGGGAGAATATGAGATACTGACGATGAATTGTTTATTAAAGATTATTTTTTATAATTTATATAACAAGAGGCC
>NW_018406839.1:1338-2040 GCF_002113885.1 Mizuhopecten yessoensis
AAATCAATTAAATTTATCAAACTTTCATATAATGTAAACAAAACATTATCTACCTCTTTTGTTTTTCATAGAATTCCTCATTATCCTTATGACAATGACGACTACTACTCCAATGATTGCTGCTACGGAACCACCAACTCCTCCAAGTATTGGACCTAACAGAGAACGTTCAGGGACTGGCATAGCTGTGGCTAATAATTGAAGATTGTTTATGAAGCTATTATTGAATGTTAAGGAAAACACATTTATACAAGCGTAAAAAATTAAGTGCAAATAATTAAATAATTTTCTCTCTAAAATATGGAGGTTTAAACACATGTCAAATGCAAAAGCATATTTTGAGGAGACAAAAAAAACCCTCTCCATTATATACTGAAAGCCCCCTTAACATATTTTGTTTGTTGTTGAAAAATGAAAGTATTCATCTTTTGTTGTGCAGTTGACTTCAAATGTTGAATTGCCAAATTCATTCACAGCATACACCTTGAAGAAATGATGTGTATCAGCAGTCAAACCTGATACAGCAATGTTTACAAGTTGGCGTTGACCTGGATCAGGGGTATAATAAGTTGTGTCTATCATAAAGTCTTTTTGTGCCTTGCTCCTTTTCCCGATGATAAAATTCTGGGGAGACCCTCCATTGAATGCAGATCTCCTGCTCAGAATTGCCCGATCTCATCAGAACAAATAGCTGTTCCTTCG
>NW_018406839.1:3161-3634 GCF_002113885.1 Mizuhopecten yessoensis
GTGAGGTAACAAACAGGTCCATGAAACTCTGGCAACTATACAGCTGTATAGACCTATAATAACTTTATCAACCTATTCAGAATAGGTCTTTTGTGCTATTTTCATGTTAATTCCTTTTTTAAAGAAAAAGATACAAACTTGAAATAAGATTTTATCAATATTTTATTACAAAGGACACCAAATAAAAGTGTTTTTTTAAAAATTAAAATTACATAATGAAAATAAAAATATTCCTCTTGTGACTTTTTCTCTATTTCTATAAAAACTAAGAAAATATAGGTTGATATTATAAAGCTTTATACTAGGTATTTTACAGTTATACGGTTTAATCGGCAGAGTTTGCTGGGCATGACATACATGTATGATGAAAGCTGAACTGTTGTAAATGCCTAACAGTTTATTTATAAGATATGAAAAATATTTACCAGAAAACCGACCAAATGCATGTTAAAGAGAGAAGTTCTGTATCAAAA
>NW_018406839.1:13787-14075 GCF_002113885.1 Mizuhopecten yessoensis
AAATCTCCGATCCGTCGACTCGAGTGGCTCGAAGGGTTCCCACAACGAGGAATCTAACCCAAGTGCTAAATTCCACCTAGGGACCAATTGCCGTAAACAAGGCTTCTCAATATAGAAGCCCCTAATGAGAGCAGACAATGAGGTGTCCGAAACCACAGACTCGCTACCAAAGAACGCCAGCACGCTAGCAATGGCTGAACGATAGCCCGCAGACATTTGTCTTGAAACAGGAACAAAAGAAAGTCATCTACAATTGGAACAGAGGTAGAGACTGGGTCAATCGACCTT
>NW_018406839.1:15259-66106 GCF_002113885.1 Mizuhopecten yessoensis
CCTGTTTTCTCTGAAACCGCCTTATGTTTCTAAAAAAGGTATTTTTGGCTGTCTATTACTACAAGAACTGGCATTTGAGACGTTTCTCCTTCTTGTTTTTGGTATATTTCCATGCGTAATTACTTTGCATACTCTATACGATTGTAATCCCTTCCTAAAAGTTGTTCCGGTTTAAAACGGTACTTCTAAGTTATCTAAATGGATAAATATTGATATGTTTTTTATTGAAGTATCTGCAGGTATGTATCTATGAATCTAGATAATTGTCACTAGTGTTGAACTTCAAATATTAATATGAAAAGGCACAGCTAAAAAAGAGCGTAGTTTTTGTTAAAATCTGACGAAATTTCTGTCATACCCGGTGTACCTTAAAGTACTTGTTCAGTTAAGTTTATTCCGGTACAGGATTTGAACAATCCCCTACACCGGACTCAAACACATACAATACATAGTACATACTAATACTAAATATATAGGCAAAATGTACGTTTGCCTATATTTTGCTCAATACAAAAAAGCTATAAACAGTAATCTAGCAATACTGAATATCACATATCTAAAATCAGAATATTCCATTGTTACACAAATTAAAAATAACGAAAATAATGACATAATACAAATACAAATAGGTAAATTGAAATCTCCAGCCCAAGAGTAATAATGTTGGTTAAATTGACATGGTGGAGAACTACTAGTAACACTTGAGGATTGCTTAGAAATTACACATTAGCTGACACATTGGTTAATGATTGCATGATATTATGTTTTTCATCAAAGTCTGTTTCTACATAACGGTACACAGCATCACTGGCTAATAGTCCTAATGTTTCAATCATATCGTTAGGGACACCGAGCTTGAAAAGCCAATATGCTCCCCCGCGGCGGAAAGATTTACCTTTAATATTACTTCCATGAACTCCTGCTGTGTTTAAACACGACACGAGTTTGTTTATAAATTCTTGTTTTCTATGTACAGTGCATTTTCAAATATAATACGAAATAATACATCGGTATGTATAATATGATTTCAGTATATTAAGTTATATTACAAAATATATACAGATGAGAGAGGGAGCACTTAGTGTCGGTCAGCTCTCGCAGTACACTTGGAAGACAGGGAGGGGATTACCTTTAGTAGATGGGTTTGCTTTTTGATCAATACTTTGTCGTTTGTCGGTGAAGATTTTACATAAATCCGTCCGTCATTTGTCCATTAGATATGGATGCCATTGGGTAATATCAGAACAGATAGATGGTTGGGAAGAAATACGAAACAAAAGGATCATTTGTCAGCTTCTTTAGAAATACAGTTGTCTTCATCATATAAGGGGAAAAAAAAGATTTAAAAACAGTATTACAACAGAAAAACGGAGTTGTTGACTGCGGGTTTCTTGTGATGCTGGCTGTGACAGATGGTTTTATAATATACACACATAAACACACGTCTTTTCAGAGTTTCAAACTTTGTCGCAGTCAGCCTACCACATCTTTTTAAAATTATAAACGAGGTTGAGGTCAGCGCGAGCCGAGACCCGTGGTGTGATTGGCTGGAAGCGTATCCATTTATTCGCCAACATTGCATGTTTCAGCATGCACTGACCTCAACCTCATTAATATTGAAAAAAAGTGGCAGGCTGACGGCGAAAACTTTGAAACTCTGAAATGGCGTGTGTTTTTAGAGGAAACTGAGTTCATGTCCGTGGAAGGAGAATACATTTTACGTGCATATAGGAGGTGTTTAAAAGAAAAACAAATATCCATCTTTCCAACGATACTAAGCTCTTTCCCATAGATCAACTAGAAATGTTGTTTTTGATGCAAGAAAGTTCGGTGGGGTCGACATTTTGACATCGATAGATTTTCTTCATCTCGTAATATGATCATTGGAGGAGTGTTTTTTCTTCATTGAACGTCGATCTAAACCCCTTAAACATGTCAAAAATACCCTGAACACCTCAGTTTAGGCCCACCTATAGCTGTTACCAATTATCATGTCCCTGTGATTACGGAAGCATTATTGCAGGTGGGAAGTATTCAAAGGAGAAAATAACTGCCCTATCAGTTAGAACGGTGCATGTATTCTTCCGGATAGCCGGTATAAAGCTGAAAATGGAATCGATAGAAATGCTGTTTATGTTATGAATAAATATCTAAAACTATTAACCTCGCTAGTATCTGTGTCTGAGTTGGAACACAGATGAACTTTATTTTGTTCTGCTAATGGGCATGTATCGGAGAGAGTTTACTTTGCGTTTCTATATACAGTAGTTTATGCGAAAGGAAGGGATAAGTGACTGGTTAGTTTGATTTTGCTATGGGCCCTTCCAAGGAATAACTGTTGTGATGTTGTATAGTACCTCTGTCGGTACTCGGGGTCACATGATATACGTGCGCTATTAGATTTACATAATTCATAATATATCGGGTTCAGTAAAATGGTATGATTTAATTGTATCATTGAAACAAGGATTTTTTTTATTCACATGCAAGATTTAGATATAAAACAAAATGACGGTTAAGGATTATTAACTGAGGAAGAAGAACCTACTAACTAAGTAAATAGCATAACAAACATATTTTTAAAATCGTAATGTCTTAAACAGTTCATGTTTTCACATGATGTTGGCTTAGAATGTTTGATCATGCAATAATGTTTGTCTATAAATAATTAATTTTCGACTTCAGATAGAATCGGAATACGCATTGAAAACGGGAAAAAAGTCATTTGTTTACGTTGTAAAAATGGCGCGTGTGGCCGATAACTACTGCTTGTTTCGATTAAAGGAGTTAATTAAAGAAAAGTTATCTCAACACAAAAGAGAGTCCATTTACAAGTATGCTTACATCTCTGAAAATTATTGAAAACATAATTATCAAGGATCTCAACACGTTCCATATCTGACACATATTCTACATGTACACGTAGTGGTTTTGCGAGAAATGTTTATTGTGTGTGATAGCTATTATGACTTACTAAGTGTAAGCGTATGCAGACAGTGAAAGTAGGAAAGAGAGTGTACATAAATATATAATGCATGGTCTAGAAAAAAGTGGCAAAAAGACATTGAGTTTTGATAAAAAAAATCACAAACATTTTTTTTTTATACCTGTCAATGCATATACACACTTTATGAAAAAATATCATGCTTTTATACAAATGATCCATTCTGTGTTGTATCTTTGACTTTCCTCATTTCTTTTTACCTGATCGATATTACTCCTCAGTTTTCACTCTTCAAATACACTTTTTTTTTAATTGTTGTCGGATGTCAACGACACTTATGATATCAATTTGACAATAAAGCTCCGAACTGTAATTGATATGAAGTTTTCAAGAGGAATCGTTATAATATTATTAAGTAGTATATGTCTCATTAAGTTTCTAACTACATTAACACTTATTGTTTTGTAGTAATTCATAATGTTTTAAAAGTTTGTGTTTAATCATGATTTAAATATGTGCGCTTTTGTGATTTTTACAATCTTTTGAATTTTATTTTTAAATGAATCTAGATGACGGTCCATTTGTTCTGAATAGTTGAATGTGAATGCATTTATTGTTCTTCTGTTCCAAGTCGTACAGTATGCATAAGTTTGCTTTCATTGTGTCGTGCGAATTCCCATCGCACACCAAGCGTTCCTCGTGTTACTGCGTTTCGTTGCGAAGACATCGAGCCCTCTTTCACTTTTCCAACTCGGTGTAGGTAAGCTTTGTCGAAGGCATGGCCACCGAAAGGAAAACAACTTCATTATGTAGGGTCTAACGTATCATTATTTGATCACGCCGTATCCGAAATTATATTATATACAAGTATAACCCGTATATTCTAGATACGCCGCAGTGGGCCAGTTCTAAATCGAGATGAGGGGGCTCATAGACTCTCGCACATCTATGACCAAGTATCAAACAAAGCGTAGTTGAATCGAGTCATTTCGGTACATATATACATCTAGTGTACAGCGTCGCCGAATCGGCATCGACTGTGTTGACAACTCGTACACATTTTACACCTTCGTGTGAATACGCTTCACTGGTCATTTGTCTGATGAAGGTGCATACTGTACTAGTCATCGAAATGTCACATAGAAACACTTATTGGTTGTGTTACAAGAACTTTTCATAATACAGTCAATACCGTAATTCGACCTTGCCCTCCACGAGGAAGTTATTTATTGAAGTTGAATGAGCAGTGAGAACACTTCGAATTTACGATGAATCCAGGCGTGAATTTATTTGCTGATTGCACAGGCACCTGGCTACAGTTGGTAGATGCTACAACAGCCTCGTTATTTGACATGTCGTCAGAACCTGAGATAACCGTTGCTGATGGACGCGTGATATCGTTTGAAGTGTGTGATCTTGCGACAGTGCGTAAAACAACAGCTGTTTGTAACTCTGGGTGAGTTAAAAGTAAACAGGAGAGTGCAGCACTCAGTGCTTCCTGTTGTGATGTTGACATGGTCCTGTTATATGACCGGAGTGAGGAGTCATTTTTGTGGTTAGACATAAACATGATATGCCTTGTCTGAAACTTTTGATCATGCGTACATTATACGATTTTGGACAAGCTTTCATTCGTGTCAATGCATTTGTTAAAAATCAATGTCTTACTATTTGTTAAAGTGTCATTCCCGCTAGATGATTTTTCATTACCGAAAAAGTTTGGCAAATCCAAGCAATAAGTGGGAATATCGTTCGATTCTGTCATCGTTAGATTAGGGCAGTGTAATAGACGATATTTTTTGATAAATTGTATGAGTGTTAAAATTGTTTCCGTTGGGTTTTTTTTAACCGATGTGCAATTTGTACGATATTTCAGACCTTTTTTGGGTTGTACTAAAAGTACATGTAACATTATTTTTTTTAATTACCCCATTTGTTTACAAATAAAATATAATAACATTGTCAAATCTCACAATGCCCAGCGATATTTTTGCAGACGTCATGTTTGTTTACATTGGATATTGTAGTTCTGGTCTGTGTTGTATTATTACGCTAAGAACTATGTCTCGTTATGGTAGCAGTGGACAGTAGCGTACGGTGGCCATGGGTTATATTTTGTGCAATGAATAACCTATGTAATTTTACACGTATCAAAGTTTAAAAATAGAATCAGCACTAAAATTAGCATATACATGATGAAGTGGACTATGTGGGCTTCACATTTAAAAAAAAAAAATAGTTTGAGACCTCAATTTTAGCCATTTACAAATCGTTTTCATGTAGTCTTTTTTGTACTCAGCACATGTGTAAATATTGTAAAAAATCCAGTTATTCAATTTCAGACAGGTTTTAAGAAAAAAACTACTACTTGCGTGGCTCAAAGTTTGGGTTAAAAATAATATCTTTTTGCATTTTTGGCGTTTTTTGATGTGGTAACCATAGTTTTCACAAGTCCCAAATCTGGGGAAATCTTTTTTTGAAAAAGAAATCATTCTCCTAAAAAAATGTAATCAAAATGTAGTTTATAAATGTATATATATGTGTAGGTGTGTTGTGCAGGATAAATCCGCTATCGATGTTTATCTGAGACATGCCCTTTACTTTTAGGATCAAGCCATTTCTACTGTACTCTGCTACCTATGTTTCACTATTTTTGCACTAATCAGGGGATGCAGTCCATTTGTATAAATACCAATTCCTGTCCATGAGTTCAGTGATTTCCGACCTTTTTCACTCGTTTCAATCATTGGAATAGTTAAACTGAGATTTAGAGTACGTCTTACAACAGCGTATTTTTTATTGTTGTCTACTGCATTTCACTATCTCCAATATATATATAGCTACCTTCCTTGAGCGAGATCCTACACTCAAACGACCAGCGGAGAAAGCCATCTTACTATAAATGTACGTTCTCCAATGTCACGAATACTTGTAAACTATATTCAATCAATTTTGTAACAACTGTATGAAAGCAGCGAGCACTAGAGTGTCATCAGCTAGTAGAATGAAAAGTATGTGGATGTCGCTTATTATACGAAGACCGAAGTTAACCGGGTCAAGCTGCCGTCGAAGATCATCGATCATTACAAGAAAGCACCCAGCGGAGAGCACACGACATTCACCGAGGTCATTTAAGGACGTGTCAGGTGTTGGGTACAGTCTTGGCTATATCGAGATATGACAAGACGACTTTGCTCTCGTTATTGCATCTCAGTCGCGAAGCAGACACACACAAATACAGCCCGGATTGAAGTGTCAGTGGAAGCATCTTCAAGTGACAACAAGCGTCGCAATGCAAGTATGAGCGGGGAAAATTACCATCACACCATATGAGCGACCGGAGCGAAATGTGTAAGTATTTTGAACACGAAAAACCCAGGTTCAATCTCTTTAATTCGAAATCACTATCATATGGAAGGAAAACCAAGATACATTTAATTACGAACTTTTTGTATTCATCATAAATTAATATGACGTAACATCGCAACGTCATTTTGGGGATCTCGAAACTTTTTCACATGGATTTTTTTTGAAAACAAGTATTTCTATTGTGTGATTGTATTCCTACAGAAAGTGCATTAGCTCGAGTTGTGACGTTTCTTGTTTCATGGATATAAAGTATGAAAGACCTTTAATTTGTATGGCATGGAATGAACATTTTGTGTCGTAATTCCAACTCCGCATCCCTCGGAAAGTGGTTATTTGTAGTCTCAGCCTCGCTATATGCACCGTATGTACTGTAATTCATCCTTAAAATACATAGTTATGCATTATTTTTAGTCTACAGATGATTCATGTTTAAGCTCAAATAGCATCAGAGGATGTCTTTCAAACTCAAAATTTGTTTTTTGTTTACGTTGTTATAAATGGCGCGTGCGATGGTTGTGTATTTTGTTTCGGGCTGTAGGAATACAATCACAAAAGATCGTCATAGAATGTTGCTAGAGAAATGTTCATTTGAAGCACAAAATATTGCAAAATCCAAGCCGTGATCTATTTTGGGTACTGACATTACGGAAAAAAAACACCCAAAAAACGGAAACGCTAATTGTTAATGTAAGAGTGTTCCATAAATATCTCACGTGAGCCCTGTGTGTTTATTTCGTTGTGGAACACCCATCGATATTCTGTTTTTGATGCAACCATAAACTTTAGTGATCCATTTTTTGTAGTGTCACCTTATGCCCAGTGTTGAAATCAAATTTTGGATTATATGACTATAAAACACATGCATACCAAACGCTTTAATAGTGTACAAGTACAAGGTAAATGTGTACACATGCATACCGATAACTCCTCGTTATACACGACAGTTTGACCAGGAAGTAAGGACGGGGAATAGACATGTTTATATATTAACACAGAATATTATTTGATTCTAAATAATGCAACAATCTGGTGGATTAAGACGCCCTGAACGTTTGTCAACATGTTGTTCATATTACTGACAATCATATCATCGGCAGGTATGCATATATATGTTAACACTAATGTATTGTTGAGTTATACATATACACTTGTAATGCGGTTTTGTCAATTGTCGTTGGGTTGGTGTTTGATAGAATGTGTTTGTTTTATATTTTATTTCGAAGTGGAGGTAATCACTTCAAATGGCTTCTTTGTTATAACAGATTTTTTTGGTTTCAGTGAATGGTGAATGATACTGTCCCGACATGATGTGTTGTGTAAAACAGGTATCGTCGTACTTCAGTACAACAGTACACGATCTTGTATGTGCATACAATCACAGGGACCTGCGAATTTGTTACAGCTATATTTGGACCTAAACTAAGGTGTTCAGAGTAATTTTATATGTTTTAGGGGTTTAGATCGACGTTCGGTAAAAATGACACCCCGATGATCATATATATATAGGTAAGATAAGAAAAGTGTGCGTACTAATTTACGTAATATTACCAACACGTATTAGACTTGCTCAAGTCCTTGAATACTAGTACACTAAAATCAATAAGAATGGAATGTGCGTCAAAATCAATCTCAGTTAGTATTACTAGACGTGGATTGTACCAATTGTTTTTATCAGTTACGGTCAGTCCGGATAGGCAGATAATTCGAACAAACTTTTGAACAATAAAAGCAATAATTTGCGGTCTAGCGATAATTTGAAACCTCTTTATTCACATTTTGGATTATTCGAAAACAAGAGAGTGCTGAAACAATGGAATTATTGATCGATTTTGGCTTCATGTATCGGCAATGCAAATAGCCTCGCGAAATTTGCTCAAACTGATTTATTTGTAAATCGACAGCATTTAATAATTGTGTAACAGGTAGAAGTCATGATGTGCAACCTATGACAGACCATAATACATAAACATTCTACATGTTAGCGATGATTGAGTTTCTCCCTTGTTAACATGTACACACGCCAGTCACTTTGTTTCTGTCCCGACCATGTATCAGTACGGAATGCGAAACTTTGCCGTCGCATCGCCGATAGACTGGACATGTGTAGATATTACTGTTTACATTTTGAGTATAAAGTTGCGAACTGGGCACCAATATCTGCTTTAGTACTTAATTGATATGTTACCTATAGGTGTTTCAAAGCAAACAGGTTTGACCAGGCAGTCGGTCGAACTCGTTAGTCCGTAACTGCAGATGCAATCCACACTCCGCATCCTGATCCATTACAATATCGAACTTTCATCAATACTCGAAAAACTGCTTTGCGGTCAGTGCAAATTGAACTTGATGATTGATTATTAATAGGTAAGAAGGTACAAGGAAGATAATTGTACCATTATTCATTACCAGATTTGCAAATATATTGTAATAGGCCGTCGTTGTCCCGAATCAAAGACTTGACTGATTTTTGCCGAAATCGACTTGGTTTGTTTGAACTACTTTTTATTTTAACGGCTATAATTTCGTGTATGCCTAATTGAATAGGATTGACAATATTTATTAATTTTTGCTTTATTTGACCGCAGGGGTTTGTTGTGCCGAATCCATCATAATCCGTTGGAACAACACACACTTTTCCGTGTCATCATTTTGACAACGACAACAATTATGAAGACTTCTGACACCCCGACGATAATTAACAACACTTTAAAATGTCAAAAGCAATCGTTGTTACAAAGCGCAAATAAAATAAACAAATAAATAATTTCAGACTAAAATAATAACAACTTTTGCATAAAACCATATCTTAACCTGATCAAGAACGAGGCAAAAACAATATATGTATCTTAGAATACAAGAATTTACCAGAACTAGTAAGAAACAATGTTATTTACCAGCATAAGCCACAAGTGAGACAGTCAAACAACTCGTCATGATTATGACCAACACCCCAGAGTACATAGATGTGAAAGACAATAATCACTTGTTATATTATCCAACTGTCGGTCACATTTCAATACCTGAATGTGATTAAAACAAGTCACATATTCACAAACATTAAGGAATCACACACCACAGTTTCGAAAATATTCAATTGTCATAATGATGTACAAGGATATCGACTGAATAATCTAATCTGCCACAGACCTACCTTTGAAAAAGTATTAAAATGAAGTAAATGACAAAATCTAATATAGTCTTTAAATAGCGACACCTAATTTTGAAAACAAACCAAAACAATAAGTATTTTGGAGGATGCATATTATCATGCAATGTATATTTAAGTTTGAATATTTTGTCTGTTTTTTACAGGCAAAATAAGATCAATTTGTTAATGTTTTACATTTCTTGCTTTTCACATTATCATGACAGATGCTGTGACACTGACTGGGTCGTCTGAGTACGCTGTCCCCGGGAGTGACTTTACTCTGACGTGTGACGTACCAGATGAGGCCAATGCTGTTACATTTCACCGCCGTCCTGACGTGTCTACTTCAGTAGGTAGTGTACAAGTAGCTGGCAGTCAATGTTACAACACCAAAGACAACCCAGCCGTCCTCTGTACACCGAATGTCTGTTCCTGTGTTACCACGTCGACTGGAGGCCGCGGTACAGTGTTTCGGTGGGTCATACAGCCACAGGCGGGCTATCATGGATCTGTGTGGTTCTGTAGACGTACCAACCTTAACCTGACTGACCAAGAACTGGACAGTCAGAACTACACTCTAAATGTGGCAGGTGAGTTAATGTCCATCAATTGTTGATGATTTGTATATCACAATTCCTGTTCAATACCCATCATAACATCAGAGAAATCAGGTTTAGTGTTATTTTACCTAAAATGATATACATAAGTTAATATTTTAAGCACAACTTGTAAACAAAGAAGATACCACTTGTATGAGATTTTACATTTATATTGAAGCGACAAAAGAAATTGTTCAAGCGACCAAGAACGATAAATCAGCAAAATATTATCACAGGTAGTGACAAGTTATATTTACTGCCCTGTGAATTCTCCCTCCAGTTACCTATTCTGCCTTTTGAGTCGGTGTCATCCCCGGTACAAAAACAACGTGGATCAAACATCGTCACGTCATATGTTAAATGCAGTCGAACAGCCGACTAGCATATCGAATCGTTTTGCCCTTTCAAGCTACGTCAGATTTCCTGTTTAATTCGACATTCAATAACAGCAGCTTCACATTCCAGAATATGTAGAACTTCAAAATTAGCGACTCTCCACTTCTAGATAGTGATGACTCGCAGCTGAGCCAGCGCAGCGCGTCTAAACATTATTCTTCGGCGATTACGCGTCAGAGAATTATATATTGAAACTAATAAATTCATCAACATGTTTTTGTGTTTTGTTTCTGCACAATTTTGATATATTGAACTATCAACGAACACCATTATGTTGCATGATGGTCCTTCAGTGACGTACTATATTTTTTTTACATTACGTCAATACGTAGACTTGCACAAGCTCCAGTATCTGGAACATAGGGTGAGAGCAATTGTGTTGGTCTTTAAACAAATTCAATTAGAACTGATCGCTGTTCATTATGTCCCCATATGGAGTGTTGGTGGACTTATTGTGTTTGCTCCGTTTCTTCTTATTATTATTAACTCCCCCTAACGAAGTGAGGGACTTAGTAGTTTTACTCCGTTTCTTATTATGAAGTGGCTACTTATGCAGGGTTCTGATAGGTCGAAATTTAGATATTCTTTGATTTCACTCAAATTTTGTGTGTAGGTGTATTTGAGCACTGCGTACATAACTGCGGGTGTTTGGGGACTTCTATTATGGTCCCCCATTACAATTAGTACTTGTTATTAGGGATTTCCATTTCGGATGGAAATCCCTATTGTTTTCGTTGTTTTTTCTTATTCTTATTATTAGGGATTTTCAATTCGGATAGAAATCCCTATTGTGATTGTTAAGAACGAACACAGTTTTACCGTTCATAGTTCACAACATGATAAAGGACAACGATCTCTTGACACCCGAACAAAATCACGAGCATTACTTTAAAGGTCAAGGTCACAGATCTATAAAAAGGGTTTTTTAAAACGTTTTTTCGAACGACCATAACTTCAAAAGCGTTTGTTGTACTTCATGCACGCTTAATATTTCATGTAGATCTGATCGGGGCTAACTTTTTTCAATACATGCCATCAGAGAATATGTCCAGTTCAAGGCCTCGGTACCGGGTAAAATAAAGGTCAAAAATGAAAATCTCTAAAATGGTTCATTATTCATCAAATATTTAAGAACACGGTCTAATGAAGGTATGTGGAAAGTTTCAAGGTCATTGCATGAAAAATGTCGAAGATATGCCACTTTGAAAAATGTTCCCGCCAAATTCAAAATTTTGAAACTTGTGTACTTAAAACTCTTTTTCTCCATAACCATGACGCATACGAGTAAATATTTTGCAAATTTATAGAATGTATGCTTGACTACTAAAAATCATTGACCTTGACCTACTTTCGAGGTCACAGGGGTCAAATCAGGTTGAGTGACGGGGGAATCCTAACAAAATGACAGATTAATGTCACAGGCGAATGTTATTTTGAACATGCATTATGATAGTGTACAGTGTATACAATTCCTGTTATTTTGATACTAAATGTGTCATATTGGTATACATAAAGTAAGCGTAGGGATACTTTTAATTAGGAAAACATGCAAAATGCTCACAAACTTTAAAATATAACCAACATTGTCAACTTGCCTATGTATAGTTACAATGGTAGTCTATATCTTAAACTTCTTTACAAACTTACCATCCATGTCTATAGAATCATTTTTATTTAATAACAAAACCGGTAAAGTATTTTTTTAGCATGCTAAACATGATCAATGCCCTATTTCACATAATCATGGAAATTTGATTATCAATGTTTATTATGGTAAATACCGATACATTTTCTGTTTTTGTATCATACCAAAACACTATATTATATTACGCATGATTTTAAGTTATGTGCAGAAGTAATAACTCATAAATATATATACTGTCAAAGTATTTTTTTTCCTTTGGAGAACTACTTAAGGCTGAGATTGTGTTATAGACAAAGATATGCAAGTACATAAAAACAATTAAATAATCTTAATAGTAAAACTATTATACACTTTATTATACCCCCGCAACAAAGTTTGGGGGTATACGTCCGTCCGGCGTAAACTTTTGTTTGTCCGGCATTTTCCTCCTACATTTTTCTACCGATCTCTTTGAAACTTGGTATGCATTATAATCATGATATGAAGTTGTGTCTCCCTTAGCAGAATTTTGATTCGACAATATTTCCACGAGTAATTGCCCTTTGTTTATTTCAGTATTTGATTTTTGTCCGGCAATTTCCTACATTTTTCAACGGATTTCTTTGTAACTTAGTATACATTATAATCATGATATGAAGTTGTGTCATAACCGAATTTTGATTCGACGATGTATGCAAAAGTTATTGCCCTTTGTTCATTTCAGTATTTGATTTTTTTGTCCGGATATTTTCTCCTACATTTTTTATAGCATGTCAGCTAACCACTCTTAGAATGATGCAGATCGCTTTTTCAATATAAGAAAGTATATACAGTTGTGGGATCGCACAACGTTACACGATGTGCGGTGTGCGCACGATGTGTGCACGGTGTATGAATGATGTGTGTACGATGTGCGAACGATACAAAGTTGGACGATCATTCCTTACGCATATTTGTGTGCACGAAGGGCGAACGTTGTGCGATAACAATCGTGGTTGGTGTTAATTGAGGAATGCCTTAACAATATATACTGTTTCGTGTTTAAACATATACACTTGATTTTTATGTATGTTTCTATATTATGCCTACATCTATAAGCTTATCTTTATGTCTATACTTTCCTAAAATGAGAAATTGTGTTTTCGGTATATTTAAACGACCTTATCGACACAAATTACAACACAGTCTCGTATACAGGTAAGCATAGCCATTTTTTACCTGGACCGTAGTTTTCCCCCGCCCGGGGCGCTTACGTATTTCGTCGGATAGGGCTAGGGGTGTGAACATCCAGGTGAAGGGGAGCTATAACAAATAACAAATACTAAACGTGTCAGGTGCAGACCAGGTAAAACTTCGGTCCCTCATCAAATTGTTATTTATCTGTTCTGTTACCTTGGAGCCAAACCCATTCAACGATCACTGTAATGCTGTGTTACACGCATTGTAAAACTGTACATAATCTTCATTACTGTGATGAGAAATTACAGTAATGCAAACAGTTTTCATTATTGCATACGAGCTTTTCGTATTTGTTTTCATTCCGTAATTTTGATCTACAAAGTTTACCAAATCGCACAGTTGTGCGGAGAGAAGCGCACAATGGGACGAACGAATGTTAAATCGCACAGTTGTGCGCACCATTTGTGAACGAATTGCGGACGGTGCGTGAACGGTGCATGCATGGTGTGCGCATGCTATTTTTGGTGCGTTGGGCGGTCACACCCAACTGTAACACTATATGGCATTCAACGGGCGTATATATTCTGCCCCGCGGTACTCTTGTTATAGATCTTGGTCGGGGCTAACCTTTTCCCATGACATGTTATCAGAGAATATGTCAAGTTCAAGGTCAAGTCACTGTCCGTCCTTGGCTTTGGTCAAAATAACAGAGCTGTCAATCACCATTACCTGTGGTACCATCATTACATGTACTGGGGTTCGTGTGGCGTTGTCCGAATAGCACAGCTGTCATTCACAACTATTTCAGGATAAAGTCCCATTAAGGGGTGGGAGAGGGGGAAGGGAAGAAATAAACGCTAAACGCCTTTCTATCAATGCTGACCATTCAGAAATAACTTGACCCTATAGTATGAATAAGGTACAAGGTTTGTCAGAGAAGGGAAGTGAAGGGAAACGTATAAAAGCGATCGTCAGTCCGAGAACATATCTTAGATCATTTTTTCTGATGGAAATCCCGTGTTTTGATCATGATCAAATCTAGTTATTATTATTATTCTTCCTCTTCTGCTTCTTATTCTTCCGCCGTAAAAGTTTCCGACACTTTTCTCAAAGAAATTTTGACAATAATTAATGAAACTTTACAAAAATGTGCATCATGGGTGTGTGCAAATGACCTTTAATTTCCCTATCAGTCATCAAACATGGCTTCCACAGCCTCTTATTGGTCGAAATTAGATATTGGTCGGTTTATTCATTTGGTATGTAGGTGTATTTTTGCATCATTGCGACTATGGGAGCAGTGTGGGGTACTTTTGTAGTACTTCTTCTCCCCCTTCTTCTTCTTCTTCTTCTTCTTCTTCTTCTTCTTCCACTTCTTCTTCCACTTCTTCTTCTTTATCTGCTTTCGCCGTGGACTTGTGATGCTATTTTTGATGGAAACATACACCGGGACATGATAATTTGTTACAGCTATATTTTTGACTTAAACTAAGTTGTTCAGAGTAATTGTACATGTTTTAGTGTTAAGATCGACTTTCGGTAAAAATGTTTATAATCAATGGATTATCAAATAACTTATTATAGTTAAGTAACATGTAAACATACAATAAACAATAAAAATATTACACTAGCTTGTTCTTTTAAAAGTTGTGACTTAATGAATGTGAATATTTACCTATAACATTTGGCACAATTTAATGATGAAAAGTCAACTTATTAAATAAGCTGACAATATGTCTTTAACTATTAACATATATTAATTAGAGGCAGAAATAATAAAAATTAAAAAAATACCATTGATTAGGAAAAGTGAGAACATGAAATGGAAATAAATATCTGAAATATTTTTTTTGAAATAATTTATTAAACAGTGCAATACATATAAAAAATAATGAATAAAAGAAATCAAATTATTATGTAGAAATGCGTTTATGTCATAGTTTCATAGAGCCAGGTAGCAATATAGTCCGTAAGAGTAATTTCCCTTTTAATGCATAAAGTGCAAGTGCTTGCACATTTTTATCGACCTATTTCGACTATTACAATCGACCTGAAATTTAGCACACGACTAGTTAAGTGCATACTATTTATGAATCAGAAGAAAAAGGTGAAAAAAATTATTAACGAATTACTGGGCGTGCGGAAATACAAACGTGTTTGAAATTCTGACTGTAAATTGAGAAAAAAATCATATAAAAAATAAGGGTATTACCATACTTTTTTTTGTTTAGAAGGGAAGGGCAAGTGAGCTTATGTCATGGTTTGGCGTCCGTAGTCTGTCCGTCGTCCGTCGTCGTCCGTCAACTTTTCTTGTAAACAACTTCTTCTGAAGAACTTACAGGTAAAGAATCTTAAGATATAGCTGGTCGCTTCGCTGGTAAGAGCCCAACACAGTTTGAAAACAAAAACGACATTGACCTACTTTCAAGGTCACAGCGGTTGCATATGTCAAACGCTTTAAACGACTTCTTCTGAAAAACTAAAAGGAATATAATCTTTATATTTGGCTAGTAGCTTCATGTTAGAACCCGACAAAATTTAAGAACGAAAATTACCTTGACCTATTTTCAAGATCACAGGGGTCAAATGTGTCAAACACTTCAAACCACTTCTTCTGAAGCACTGAAAGGTATAAGATCTTTCTATTTGGCTAGTGGCTTCCTAAGATAGAGCCTGCCAAAGTTTGAGAATGAAAGTTACCTTGATCTACTTTCAAGGGCACTGGGGCCAAATGTGTCAAACACTTTAAACGACTTTTTCTGAAGCACTGAAAGGTATAGAATCTTTTTATTTGGCTAGTGGCTTTCTGGGATAGACCTAAAAACAGTTTGAGAATGAAAATTGCATTGACCTACTTTCAAGGCCACAGGGGTCAACTATGTCAAATTCTTCAAACGACTTCTTCTGAAGAACTAAAAGGTATAGAATCTTCATATTTTGCTGGTGGCTTCCTGTGATAGAGCCCGACAATGTTTGAGAACGAAAATGACATTATTCTACTTCCAAGGTATCAGGGGTCAAATGTGTCAAACACTTCAAACCACTTTTTCTGAATCACTGAAATGTATAAGATCTTTCTATTTGGCTAGTGGCTTCCTGAGATAGAGTCCAAACATGTTTTTAGAATGAAAATGACCTTGACCTACTTTCGAGGTCACAGGGGTCAAATATGTCAAACCATCAAACGACTTCTGATGAATAATCCAAAGGTATACAATCTTCATATTTAGCTGGTGGCTTCCTGGGATAGATCCCGACACAGTTTGAGAACGAAAATGAAATTGATATACTTTCAAGGTATCAGGGGTCAAATGTGTCAAACATTTCAAACGCCTTTTTCTGAATCACTGAAAGATGAAGAATCTTCATATTTGGCTGTAGTCTTCCTGAGATAGAGCCTGACAAAGTTTTAAAATGAAAATGACCTTGACCTACTTTCAATGTCACAGTTGTCAAATATGTCAAAAACATCAAACGACTTCTGATGAATAATCCAAATGCATAACATTATGATATTTGACTGGTGGCTTTCTGGGATAGAGCTCACCAAAGTTTAAAAAAGGAAATGACTTACAGAGGTCAAACTGATTTCAAAGAATTTGTTCTGAAGAACCAAAAGGAATAGATTCATAGGTTTTGGCTGGTAGCTTCTTGGGATAGATCTAACAAGTTTGAGCAGGAAAATGACATTGACCTACGTAGAAAGTCAAAGGGAAACATATGTCAAACAACTGAAGAAGAACCAAAAAGCATAAAATCTTATAATAATATTTGGCTGAAAGTTTCAACAGATGGAGCCGACAAAGTTTGCGAGTGATATTTAATGAGAATATTTTGCTATGACTGCTTAAATATTCAGGTGAGCGATACAGGCCCTCTGGGCCTCTGTTTATAGTAATATAATAATGCTGAAAGTTCATTACTAAACCACTCGACTTTTGTCTTCCTCCTTTATTACATAATTTATCAGACTCATCACTCATTAATTTTAGCTGTACATTGCTTATATAATAAATATGTTTTAATCTTATTTTCACCTAACTTTTGAGATCTGCTATTGATTTTTCTAAACATCTGTCGGTACATTTTGGCCGATTCCATTTCGACTTATGTTTGACTAATTGTGGGTTAACATTGTCCTGTATAGAATGTACCAGCTCACATGACCTATTCTGATCGCTTTCCGTCAGTGGTCCGTCGTGCCGCCGTGCGTAAACTTTTTACATTTCGACTTCTCGAGAACCAGTGGGCGGCGTTTTTTTTCGAAACTTGGTCAGAATTATCCTTGGTAGATGAGGCTAGACAATTGTAAAATTTGGATTCCTGCCCAACCCGAGGGGAATTGGCAGTACCCCAAAAGGAAAACATTTCAAAAATCTTCCTCTCAAGACTCAGAGATAACATCCATTCTCCCTTGCGGAGGGGTAAAATAACTATAGTTTTGGAAAGAAATAGATAATTTGATACTGGCAACATACACATTACTAAATATCGATCGTAACACACGGCGGTAATTACAACTAGGACGGGGATACATGAGTATGCACGAAGCAGGGTCAATTACGAGGTCGCGTGGTTCTCATTGGATTATAGAAGGTCAGATCATTGATGAGGTCAAATTTCACGGGTCGTCTGCTCCAGTTATACACAGATATACATGATGCAACAAAATTGTCCCGGCAGCTTTCCAAGGGAACACGTAAGGTGTTTCAATGAGTCAAATTGCGGATTTTTCAGTACGTAGAACGTCAGCTTTATATTCAGTTCTTCTAAATTCTCCCACTTGGGGGTCGTTTCTGTTGATATTTGATCCAAAGAACTATAAATGGTTCGGTGCGTTAATTATGGCCCCCAAATGCATCAAAATTCAAAATCTTAAAATGAACTTTCAAACGACTGTTTCTTTAACTTTGAATACTTCCCAAATACTATCATGAAAATATTTATTTGTATTTCTATTTTTTGTTGCCATGGTAACAAGTTCAAATTTTGCATCAATTAGAACAATTTGAATATTCATATTTTGCATAGTTTTTCCCCTGGAAATGCGCTCTGTTATGTATTTGATATTCCGGATAGTTGGTCCCGATATTAGACTATGCCATTTATGTAGTGTCAAGTGATGTAATAAAGCCTTTTCTCGGTGTTATGCCAAAATGTGTTTGTGTTTCGAAGGAGCTGCCTAAAAAACCTCATATGTAACACCCACTAAGGTAGCTAAGAGAAAAACTAGGTGAAAACCTGTCAAAACTGACTGAATATTAAAATTTAATTATTTTTGCAAATATTAACTGGGTACCATGGCAGCCATAATTAAAAACACAAATAACTGTGTACATAATAGTACCGAGGAAGTATTCAAAATTAAAGAAACAGTCATTTGAAAGTTCTATTGAAGATTTTTGATTTCGATGGCTTTGTGGGCCAAAAAAGGCCCAAACTATATGAAGTCCTTTGTGATATTACCTTCAGATTTTACATCTAAAACTGTTGAATTTCAATGCTAGATCTGCCTGTACAATAGATTGAATCTAGTTTCATCTAATGCAACAAAGTTAACACTTACTGAAAAATGACAAACATTATATGTACAATTTTGTACACTTACATATCTTTATTTATACTTAAATACAGTAAATATAAACTTTAAACGCTTGACAATTCGTACTTCCGTTCAAATGTGTAAATCATTACAGAATATTGATTAGCTATTGAAGTGAACAAATTAGCTTTCTCTGCTTTAAGAATATCAATAAGGATAATTAGAAACATTATATTTTCACCACTTTTATTTTTGTTTAACACATTGTATGCGTTCGTCAGCAACCATTTATAATCAAAATCAAAACTATTTCGCATGTAATATACCTGGTGATGGCAATTTTTGTTATTCAACCAGATTTAACACTAATATTGACTCAAGAACAACAAGTCCATCATGAAAATGACATCATTTCCATCAACTAAATCATCACTGAACACAATACAACACACACTCTTGACCCTCAAATTTGACAATAACAAAATAAGGGTATCAATAAAACATCGAGGAAAACATGGTCGAAAACGCTACAAAACTTCATGTCAACAGCGACAATAAAGAGGAAGACACTTTTGCTGTAGATACCTGGAATTTCTAACGTTTATAATCAGTACAAACATTAAATTTTACCATTTCACGTGGATAATCTTAATTATTAAAAAGAAAAATCTAAAATCTTCATTTTATACTTATAGTTGTGGGAGACGTGACACTCTCTAACCTGCTATGTCTTACATGTTAAACATGTTTAAGTTAGATACAAATACAACCTTCATGGATTGGCATATCAGCTCAAACAATGTGTTTAAACATTCTGCCTACAACTCACATTATCATGCTTAACAGGACTCCACGAACAATCCAACTATTCCTCCTCGTCAACATACAGATCGAGCGCTCGCCAGTATGGGCGGGGCCAAATGACCGACTTTTGAAAGCTTCTTTCCGATTGGTCAGTTCACTGAAGAATGACACGTCGCCAGTTCAGGTTATAAAGTAGGACTTTACTACGTACTTGTATACAAGGAAATACAATGTATCTAAACAAATTAGCGTAGTATATTTGTTAAGGTGTGTTAGTATGGGGATGGTACGTTGTTTTTTCTGTCTATACTGGCGATTAGAACATGCAATTTGGTTTAAACTTTCGACGTATCGGTCTCGAATTCAAACCAAATTTCATGTTCTAATCAAAAGACACACGATTAACGGTTGCACGAAATATGATGACAGGGTAATAAATGCAAAGCCGTTTTTTAGTAATTTAAATGCTGAGCACACTACTTTATTAACTGTGGATCTAGCCCGAATTTCCTCTGGCCCTAACACCAGACTTCGACATTTTGACAGATAGATGTCTAGTGTGGGGCCAGATAGCACTGATATATGAAAACGTGGATTTCGCCGACACCGTTTGGAATAGGATAGTACTAATATAAACACCCAGTCTCATCTGCCCTGGCAACATATTAAAAAAAATTCTCGTCGTCAGAAAGCTACGTTATCGCAGCTAGGTATCGGAGAGTTATGAGGGGCTGACAAAAAAACTCTTCACACAACACGTATCTCAAATATACCGATATATCGATTATTTATTGATCCAAATCAGCTCTTATTATCACCAACAACTGCTAAATTCTGTCAGAAAGGTCCTCGATTTTTTATCGTTCAAAATTTCCCACCTGAGCGAACGCCGTCTGCTATTGCCAACCGGAAGTTTACAAGCCAAACCGGTAAAGTGGGTCGTGAACACCCCCTGAAGTTTGACCCCATATCAATCCGCCATCTCATTTTAAACTATACTACAACTAAAGTTTTCTAACGTTCAATACATGTGGATTTCATTCAATGCAAAATATGCCAACAGTTACCTATTTCAATTACTCAGAGGCACTGTATTAAATCGGAACACATTTTAGGTAGGGAATACAGTCGTATGAAACACTTGCTGATTGGCTGGTTTAGTTGGTGAGTCCTTTAGAACATTTCCTGAACGCGTCTGTTTGTTGATTAGTCACTCCTCGATACCAAACGGTATCGGATAATTCCACGTTTTCATATAGCAGTGCGCTCTGGCCCCACACCAGACATGTCTAAGTCTGGTGTTAGGGCCAAAAGGAAACTCGGACTACGGTAGATCAAGATCATTTCAATTTACTAAAATCTGCATTAAAATGCTTCCCGATATCGATCGCGAGATTTCTTTAAAAATTGTAGCAGTTGTACAAATTTGAATGTATCAAGATATTATACCAATATAAATTACAAATACCTGTATTTAAACCATATTTTGTTTTTTTGTTTTTTTCTTATTTATTTTTTCCAGTTTCCGATCTACAAGCAGTCACATTCCCAATGTAGTGCATATAGATGAGAGGGAGAAAAAGATAGAGGAGCTTCTAGATGAGTTCATGCTTCCAGTATGCATCAATGTACAGGGACATTAGTATTTTGATAAGAGAGAATGTAATAAAACAAAATGTTTGAACAGAATTATTTTATTTATTTTAAAAAAGTCCTAAATCATACCAGAAGACACAACAAATGTTTAGACAGGTCGGACGGTGCAGTGGATAGCGCACTTGCCTTTCACCAAGGCGGACGTGGTTCGATTTCCCGGTAGAACGTGAAAAGGTATGGGTGGGTCACCTGCCTGATCACGTGGGTTTCTCCGTGTACTCCCGTTTCCTCTTAAAAATAAATCCTCCACGCGCGCTAGCATCCGTGCCAACAAGAGTGATTAATATAAGTTGAAATAACTTGTTTCATAATTGTTGTAAGATAAATACAATTTATTATTTATAACATATGTCATGCCGTGACGGCACACGTGCTTTTGTTAATTTAGATGTGATTTTTTTTGTAGCGTGTCATCACCCCCTCACAGGATGACCCCTATTGGGAGATTCAGGTGTTCTTAGGCATGTAATATGTTAATAATAATAATAAAAAATGTATTTACATCAGCATTTGCTTTAAAAGGTGACATTTGCTAACACGTACAAGAATACTTTTTACAGCTGGTCCCTATCCCTGTCCCCAGCGGACACTACCTACAACAGGACTGAGAGGGACACGTTATCGGACATCACCTGTACAGCTGACTGTAGACCTGACTGTACCTTTGTCTGGACAAAACCTGACGACACCAACTTAACTGCCTCCGCTGTGTTGTCACTGGGACAACTGAACAGGTCAGAACACGGGACATACAGATGTACGGCTAGAAATATTATCGGCGAGGCATCTTTAACAGTCAGTGTTACTGTAGTGTGTAAGTATGTTTGTATATGTCAATAAATAACTTTACCAATAGACACAGAATATCATTGGAAAGTCGACTGCAACCATCAGTGTTACTGTACAATGTAAGCACCGGTATGCTGGCTATTCGGTATAATGGGAAAGGTAGCAGTCCTCACTATTACAATTCTTAATTTTTTGGTTGAATTGTTATCATTCTTATTTTTTGGAAACCGGTGTCCGTTTAAAAAAAGAAGAGATTTTAAAATAGTTTGTAAATTTTAAATACCTTCAAACAACTTTGCCTTAATTTCTTTTTGGTCTTTAGTATTAACCAGGATTTCAGTTTGTTGGAAAAAAGGATGCTTATTGTTTATGCAGAGACTTTGATCAACTTGAAGCACATCCTTTGTCTTTGAACAATATCAATATTCATCAAAAGTTTCATAAAAGTACGGTAATGTTTTAACAAATCATCGGGAAGAAACCGTCAACAATTAGATCGCAGATTGTTGAATATTTATCCTCGGAGTTTTCTCTACTTGGGATCTACTCTTTATCTTTGAATAATATAAATATAGGTCTTTTGCGAAAACTGTTTACCAATCAGATCGCAATATTATGCTACATATTAATGCGCATTTTTAGTATTGTTGTATTGTACATACATAATAAATATATGTTGTTTTCTTTTTCAGATGGACCTGGGAACAGTGTTGTGTTACAACCCCAATCAAAAGTAGTGGATATTGTTGAAAATCAGACTACCCAATATCAACTGCTCTGCTGACTGTAGACCGTCATGTAGCTACACCTGGTTTAAATCAGACAAAAACTTCTCTAACCCGTTGAGACTGTCTGTGGCCACGAGGGACAACGCCGGGCAGTACACGTGCACAGCCAGCAATACTGTCAGCGGTAAAACGGAGATGTGGAGCCTCATTGTTAGATGTAAGACTGTTTATCCCCTCGCAACGAGAGTTCGAGGGGCGATATGATTCTGCTCGTTCGTGCGTATGCATATATGTTACACTCTTTGTCAACACTCTAGCCACTTCATTTCTCTACGTAATTTCATGAAAACTTAATGCAAGTGTTTAGTATGACAATACGTTGAACAAGTTCACGTTTTGGGTAACTGCGTTGAAGGTTTAGGACACTGTTACTATTTAAAAAAAATAAAAATGTCATGGTAATAATAATAATAAGAAGAAACAACACAGTGCCGTGCCGTGACTCGAACCCGCAACCCTTCGGTCACGATACCGGCGTCCTACCATGAGACTACCGTGCCTGATAAAACTTCATGCTTCATGAAACTTCATACAACTGTTTGGTATGGCAATGCCTTGAACAACTTAACGTCTCAGGTTTCTACTTTCAAGGTCAAGGTCACTGTAACTATTTTAAGAAACTTTTTAGACTTCATTCCTCAACAGAATTTCATGAAACGTGATACAAATGTTTGGTATGACAATACCTTGAACAAGTTTGCGTTTTGGGTGACTGCGTTTAAGGTCAAGGTCACTGTTACTATTTTTAGAGAAAACAAACTTGTCATCGATCTATCGACTTCATTCCACAACGGAATTACTTAAAACGTCATACAGGTGTTAGGTATAGCAAATCCTTGAACAAGTTCACGTTTCAGGTTTCTACTTTGAAGGTCAAGGTCACTGTTACTTTTTAAAAATAAACTTTGTCATCGCTCTAGCAACTTCATTCATTAACAGAATTTTGTGAAACTTGATACGATTGCTTGCCATGACAATACCTTCAACAGATGCAGTCGCTAGAGCAGTTACTTTAACATCATTGCATTTCTTGAGCTAGTAAAACGATGACTGCCGTAGAATGTTAGCTGAGCCTGCGCACTGCGTAAATACATTATTATTTCGCAATGACGCGTCAGAAAATTTAATAATATGAGGCACGGTAGTCTAGTGGTAGGACGCCGGGCTAGTGACCGAAGGGTTGCGGATTCGCGCCACGGCACGGCAAGGTGTTGTATCTTTGAGAAAGATGCTTTACCCCGCTTGTTCCAGTCTATTCAGCTGTGCATGAGTACGTTGTTGGACAGTGCTAGAATTGTTGAATGCTAGCTGTTAACGCCGAAATGGCAGATCCGGCTGTATGCTCCCCAGGGAGTTGAGAAAGATATTGACTGGTTGCAAAGGCCCTATAACCACGGTTAATAATTTGTGACCCCCTTTGAGACGACCTACGAACTAGGTCGTGATAAAGCGGTATATAAGAACCTCGAATTATTATTATTGTTATTATATAAAGTAAACAACAAAAAACTAAAATTACATTTAAAATATGCTGCCTGGTGATTGGTTATTTAAAAGGCCCTTCGTCCGTTCCGTGGTCCGTGGTCCGTCCGTGGTCCAATGTTCGTGGTCCGTCGTCCGTCAAATTTGATTTGTAGGTTTCCCTTGGTCTGTAGTTGTGCATGTTTACTTTTGAGACTGATCGGATACACAAAATGGCTGACAAGCAGCCATCTTTGATTTCGATATTGAATACTTGTGATCACTATTTCTCAGAAAGTACTTGAGGGATCTTTCTTAGATTTGATACGTATGTTCCCCATGGTCTGTAGTTGTTCAGTTGTGATAAATTGAGACTGATTGGATAAACAAAATGACTGTTTGTTTTTGCTTATTCTCCAAAATACTTTGATATATTGGTTTTACTTGGTCCTTAGTTGTGCATGCTTTTTTTTGAGTTTTTGTATACACAGCAGTATAAAATTAAGTTCAAATGAAGATGATATAATGGTGGACGCCAAGATTCCTCTGGGATTTCTTGTTTCTGTTCCTTTCAAAATGATTCGGCAATTGATAGGCATAAAACGTTATACAATGCTTTCGTTTTTTTATTCTCTTGCATTGTAGTTCCGCCTCGAATTATCAGTCTTAATTACACAAAAGGGGGCGCTGATGTCACTGAGAAGGGACCTAAAGCACTGATCTGTGCTGTAGAGAGTTTCCCTCCGTCTACAATAAAGTGGTATTTCAAAGCCAACAACAGTCTTCTTTCCACCGACCGGGACGTACTAGAGAGTACTTATAACCTGACAACTGCTGGCTGTCTTGACACGGGACTGTACACCTGTTTTGCCAATAACAATGTCTCGGACAGAGCAGTAACTATGGACATAGGAATCAATGTTTTGTGTACGTAATTTTTTGTCTGTCTATAATATCAATCTGGCTTAAATTCTACACGAACACCAAAGAAAACCTTATATAAAACCATGTCATACGTCTATATCTTTAATAACTGTATGACAATGTTAACGATAATGTATGCACTGTAACATGTATCATGCTTAATATATATATATATATGTCGGTAATTACATTATGGAATGTTTTGCACTGGAGATAATAGTTCCACTGATTTGATTACCTCTCCACTATACTTTTAAAAGGAGCAAAGTAATATCAATATATTTTTGAGGCAATATGATGACAACATATGTTAGCGACATTTAGCATATTATTTTATGTGATGACGCTCCAAACAATATTTGATGTAGAATAATATCACTTTGCATCCAGGTTTTCATTAATTTGCTCATGCTAACAGTTGGTGACGATGATAATGCATATTATTAAAATTAATTCATTTTTCTAAACTTGGTATACTATTTTTTTATTTTGCATGCGCACCTTGCTTTCTGAATCCAAGTTAAAGCCTTTTCGACGTTTTGAAAGTATCAAAATCGTAATGGAAAGACATAAATAATAAAATTAATTAGTATAGCTTGAGGAGTTGAAGGTTATAAAAATGACACAGTTGTGGGACGGTTAAGTAACTGAATTCGGATGTTATTGAATGTACAGATAATGGTTTTCATGGTTATTTTAGTTCCATGCGGGCCAACACAATTACATCTCGTGTACCTTCAAGTATCGATCGTTTAGTTTAGGAAATATTATTAGTAGTATTGTCAACGAAACGGTAACAGTTATCAATAACTGATCAAATCGTCAAATAAATCATTATGTATGTATTATCTGGGTTAGACTTATTGTCCATCTGTCGATGGTCAGGGTGACACTAATCCTTACTTTTACTTAATGTATACACAGAATCTTTCACCCTTAATTGTGAAAATCCATTGTTCATTTCGCCTTCTCATAAACTTACTTTTTGTGGTATGCTGTGTTCTGAAAAGCGCTGTCCTGATATTATCGTCTCATTTAGGAAGACGATAATGGCAAGAATTTAAATGCGTTAAATATCTCCCTGTAAACAGGAGAGATACACGAGAATAAAATAACTTATATTCAATATTTACACGCACGCACGCTACTTCAACTGTGAAGCTAGACATGTGTGAACCTTATTACCTCAAAGATAACCAAGACAGAAGATCTACTGTATTTATTAATAGTTTATGTGTATCATAGGTAAACCACGTCCGGACCCAAGAGCTGAAGTTGATGATACGTTTGGTTTAGGAATATCGGAAACGTTAGTTATCAATGCTATGTTTCTCTCGAATCCGGAGCCTTCTATCACTTGGACATTCCTAAAACCAACAGAAATGGATTCAACAAATCTGTTTAATGGGAAAGACAATTTCAAGATATATACTACCTTCGAAACGACGAACCTGTCTTCGATGTCAGTTGGTACACGTACAGATATGCAAGAGACATGGTTCGGAGTGTACTCTGTCACGGCAACAAACAGTCAGGGAAGCGAAAATCTGCGTTTTACAGCTGTAGCAAAAGGTAAACAACCACGTCATTATATAAGGAGAAATTGAAGGTAGTTATGAATACTCGTTATGATAATGTAGTCCTAGTTTTCTGGTCTTTGTTCTATTCGTTTGTTTTACAATTACTTATCTCTTGGCTAACATAGTATGACTTATAACACTGTACATTTGTTCGAGTTAGCACCAGAAACATTTTACCTATTCCATCACAAGCACTCGGCTCACTAAAGTGAATAATATCAGGAAACACCTGTATGTAATAGTGATTAGTTAAGGATAACCACTCATTCGATTTGTTCTCGTTTATCTTTTGTATCTTGTCCCCAAGTATTAATTAATGTATTGTTCTCGGAGACATATATGAAAGTAAGTCTTGTGTTACGTACAAGGTTGTTGTTCGATTTTATTAGAAAATGGTTCCATACTGGGCAATGTCTAACACCAAATAGTACAGGATGGAACAGACAACATTATTTGACAATCCTTAAACTTAAAGAAGAAATAGACAAATTAAATATTTGAAAATCTAATTAGTAAGTGATCATCATTCAAAGACAAATACACTTCCTAAGTGTACGGAGCTTCATACATATCGACGAACTACTGCTTCCAGACTTATATATGCAGTGATTAAATGCATCTTTTATGCTGCTAGGAATCTATTTGCCAGGTAAACTGCGACAAAAAACGTATTAATACAAATTGCATTCATTCAAACATGGAAAAGAGTTCTGACACTTTTTGGCTGGCTACTTATAAAACCACTTTTACTTTAACATTTTAATCACTTTTTTCTGCAATCATTTTTTTAAATAAACTTTATACTGAACCTTTCAACTAACATTGTAGAAAACAATTGGTAATTCCAAAATATATAGTTAGTTGGGCTTAAAATGATACATTTAAAACTGTAGATTAAGCTTTGATAATGCTATTTCAGTCACTAAGTAAATGTCAGGAATTAAGTATCTGGTAAAGAAGAATATTTTAACATATATTCTATTTTGAAAACTCCAATCTGATTCTTACCATCGATGTGTTTAACTGAATTATCTGGCATAGAGTATTGCCGGCATATCAGACGTAAATAAGTTACGTTTTCTGCATTCGATACAGTAGATAACGCTTAAAGATTTTGCAGTTAATGTCATGTCTGATGGTAAACTCTTTCCGGATCATATTTGGAAAAAAAGAAGGAAATGCAATAGAACTTATCTCTGGTAAGAACAAAATTTTAAGACCTCGTTCCGGACCACTTAAAAACGAGCAATGACCTCCAAATGAATGGCTATCAAGTTACTGGAATTGAGAAAACAGCGAAGACAAATACGTACAGATGTGTTTGTGAAACCTTGTATATGAAACACAACTGAGTAGCAACCGATACCTTAATGAATCAACCAACAGATAGACATGTCGGCTTAGTTTTGAATTTATAATACCTGTCGGTTTCTTGTAACGGTATTATATACCTACACACCCAATTGACAAAACACAAATTCATCGAAATTGATCATAATATTAATTATGTCATAATTAGTATTTCTTTTCGATTCTTACTTAAATGTTGTATTCTGTGAGAAGTCTCTCCTTGCTTTATTGCTTATTTATGATGTGTTGTTGATAATCTATGACGTCACAATTTTGTCCCATCATAATATTACAGTATGCCGTTGAAGGTGTTACGCGTTTTAATTGTTTATCATATAATGATTTTCTTCTTCCCTATTTTGTTTTTATCTTGATTTATTTAATCAAAATTCATCATAATATTAATTATGTCATAATCAGTATTTCTTTTCGATTCTTACTTAAATGTTGTATTCTGTGAGAAGTCTCTCCTTGCTTTATTGCTTATCTATGATGTGTTGTTGATAATCTATGACGTCACAAATTTGTCCCATCATAATATTACAGTATGCCGTTGAAGGTGTTACGCATTTTAATTGTTTATCATATAATGATTTTCTTCTTCCCTATTTTGTTTTTATCTTGATTTATTTAAACAAAAAATCCTCAAGTGTATTTTTATGGGCGCTTATTCATGAACAAACCTCTTTTCACCTTTTCTTAAGCAGTAATGCGAAAACTCCACATTTAAAAGTTTGATTGAAAATGGAATGCAAAATGTTACGTCAATGCTATGTCCTTCTTCTTTTCTTTAGGAAAACCAAGTCCTCCGTACGGGGGTACAGCTGTTTGCCCTGATGTAGATCAAGCCACTCTGAGCTGGACATCTGGATTCAATGGGGGATCTAGTCAAACGTTCATTGTTGGCATACGAAACGATATGCGGAGCAGCATTACGATCGATAGAAGTACCAACCAAACGGACCCGGGACAAGGCCATTTTGTTACCACCACAGTGTATGGCCTGAAAGCTGAAACAGAGCATGTCTTCACAGTGTATGCTGTAAATGAGATTGGCAACTCATCATTTCCAGAAGAAGTTAATTGTACAACTAAAGGTGATCAATTTATTTCCTTCATATTGCTTTAATAATGGATAAGACTAATCAGCAGACGAATACGTAACAAGAAAAAACAACATATTTTTGAAATTAAAGGAGGAAAACGTTGGACAACAATACGCTTAAATGTTTTATCAAATCAAACTGTACAGGGACATATTTGTTAACTTAATCAACATTCTTCAGGTGATTTTGCTTTTGTTCGCTTGTATTTCTTAACTCCTGTGTTTATTTTGTGATCATTTACTTATTTCTTCATCTTTGTGATGCATATCCCGTGGTGTGTAAGTTTTTTCTCACATTGATAAATTAATTCCTTTTAGAAAATACATGTTATTTGTGCCAACAACTTTTTGGATAAGTTGGACTGAAAGGTTGTAAATGTGTACTATTTCTAAATTTTGTCAGGCATGTTTGTTGTTGTTTTGAGAGAAACTTGAATATTTATGGGTCATTCTTACTTGTTGAATTAAGCAAATATTCTTTCTCTGTAAGTATATGGTATTCAAAAAGAAACCGTCATACTTTGGATGTACTGAATTGTTTATGAATGAAAAACTCTCGTAGTAATATATGGATGGCGATAAACAATGCGATATCTATTTTATAATTGTATTGCTTTAAAACAAATGCGCGAAAAAATGTAAAATCAATCCGGATACGCCTTTAAATGTGCTTTGACGATAAGAAGATTGATCCATTTGCTACAATGTAATTACACTAAACTGTAAGATGACTACATACTTATCTGTTTTGAAACAGTGTTTATCTGTATTCCAACGCTTAATAAATAGAGATGACACTCAACTTACACGTATTTCCTATAATACGTTTTACATAGGTGTTATTCAACGTTCACCAAATACCAACCGATATCAATTTCAGCAAAACCTCAAGGAAGTCCGTTGGGAGCTATTTTTGGCGGATTGGCAGGAACAGCAGTTGGACTGAGTTTGCTCGTTTCCGTCGTTATAATCAAGAGAAAGACATCTGAGAACAAACGTAAAGGTAATAATGCCTTGCTGAGTTCACATTCATATTTGCTTGTTTTGGTATTCCCTCAAATAATCTTAATTATAAATGTTCAGTAGATGGAAGTGGCAATATAATATTTCTGTTTATCCAAATTATTTGCCCTATGTGCATTTATTTGGAATTACGATTTTATTATTTTTTAACGGCATGGCCAAAGACTTTTATGTTTATTTTAGGTCCTTGAACCGTTTGACATAGAAATGTATTTTTTTTTGTATTCTTATTATATACATATTATATATTTGAAAATTATGTAAAGTTTATAACCTATTACTTTGTTTATAAAAAGTACGAGTATGTAATTGGTGGCGGTTGGTCCACATGTGGTGAATGAAGCATATACTTTGAATAAATGAATTTATAAACATTATAGACAAGCGTTCCGTTGAAAAATTACCAGTGAATATCTTTGTTTTTAAAAGGCGCTGATGAAGAGATGATATCAGTTGATCAGAGGTAAGTTAATCATCTATGTACTTGTCTATCTACTTTTCTGTTTTAGTGATCCGCATATGTAAAAGAAAATCATTAAAATGTAATATTTTTAAAGGATTGATTAGCCTTTAGATCGCCTTTAGCTATGCTTATTATATCTCCTTTTAGGGATTGCTTCAGTGAGAAGGCGCCTACTTGTTTTACTTCTCTCACCTAATGAAAAATGACAATTTACTATAATTTGAGGTTTTTGAAGTAAAACCAATTTTCATGATGTAATACTTACCATAACTTTAGTATGCATATACAATACCTACACCCATCTTTGTAGCCCAAAAACAAAAGATTCAAATATCCCTACCTCCCTACCGTGACGTAACCTCTATCTCGATGACAGAGCCACGGAGTGATCTCCCTTCCTCAAACCCCCTTTTATGGAGCCTAAAGGCAGCCAGGATGAGGAGGCAAGGGGAGGAATACAGGGTGGGACTCCATAAAGTTATGGTAAGTATTACATCATGAAAATTGGTTTTACTTCAAAAACCTCAATTTCATTTCAGTAATAATTACCATAACTTTAGTATGCGAATTCGTCTTACCGTAGTGGAGGCTTCGAATCCAGGCAGACCAGGCTGACGGAACAAACTCGAGACATGCTCAAGGTAGGGAAAAGGTTCAAGGAACCCCCCTAATAAAGCCCCGAAAGTAATTAAAAAATGGAAAACCTCCCCGTGAAACGAGCAGGTGTACCACCGTGGTGCCTGATAGCATACTATTTAAAATCACTGAATTACTGTGGAGGAACAGCCACAGACTGTGCAACCACCACCGGTCCAAGGGAATACAATCCATCAGAATGAGAGGCCAAGGACCGGAGATAAAAATCCGTGAAGGTAGTCTGTCCGCGCCAGAAAGCTGCGGACATGACCTCCTGAAAGGGGGACCCATTGAGGAGGGCCCATGACGCAGCAAGGGCCCTGATCTCATGAGCTCTCACCTTATACAACGCCCGAACCTGATCATCCGAGTGGTCGTAACCGTACTTGATGACCTGACAGATCCATCTAGACACTGACTGAGAAGAGATATCCTGTTGACCCTGCTTAATGGGCAAAAACAGACGAGATCGAGGACCTCGCCCCCCCCTGGTTTTATCGAGGTAAAACCTAAGCGCCCGACAGGGACAGAGCAACCTATCCCGTTCCTCAGCTCCAACGAAGGCAGTCAAAGACGGAATCTTAATCGGATCGGGCGAGAAGCCAGGAACCTGATTCTTAGCCATAAAGGCAGGATCAGTGAGAAGGGTAACGGCAGAGTAATTCCTGGACCATCGGAGGCAAGAGGGGTGAGAAGACAAGGCATGAATCTCACTCCTCCTTCGACCTGAGGCCAGGGCAACAAGGAATACCACCTTGTAAGTAACAAACTTCAAGGAGGCAGACGCTAAAGGCTCATAAGGTGCCCGCATCAGCGATTCGAGCACCAGTGGCAAATTCCACTGCGGAGCCAACTGCCGGACCCTAGGCCTGTCCAACCCAAACCCCCTAATCAAGGCAGAAAGAGAGGAGGACGAGCCTACCTCCGACCTACCATGAACAGAGAGAACACTAGCAATGGCCGTGCGATAACCAGCGATAGTGCCAGGGGCAAGATTGCGGTCCCTAAACAGCCAAAGAAGGAAGTCCGCAATCACCTGGACAGTAGCCTTGATCGGATCAACCTTCCTGCCGACACACCAATCACAGTAAATCTTCCATCGTGACTGGTAGACGGCAGATGAGGAAGCCCTAATTGATCGAGCGATGCGATCTGACACGTCCCTAGAAAAGCCCGCCTGAGCGAGGCCTCCTGAGATAGCTTCCACGCGTGAAGGTGGAGGATCTCCGGACGAGAGTGCATCGTCCTGGAACGAGGCTGGCGAAGGAGGTTCGCTCTGAGAGGAAGAGCCAGGGGCTCTTCCACCAGAAGCGACAAAAGCTCCGGAAACCAAGGCTGCCTCGGCCACAGGGGCGCTATCAGGAGGAGGGAACACTGATGCTCCCGAAACTTCTGCAGCACCCTGCCCACCATGTTGAAGGGTGGGAATGCATATGCATGCATTCCCTCCCAATCCAGAGACAGAGCGTCCACGGCCCAAGCCCTTGGATCTGGTACCGGAGAGACAAACGTTGGCAACTGATTGTTCAGTGAAGTGGCGAACAGGTCTATGTGAGGCCTGTCCCACACCTGACAAATTCCCACGAAAATCGAGGGATTCAGTTGCCACTCTGTCAAAACCGGCTGGCGGCGCCTGGAAAGAGTATCCGCCAGAACATTCAACCTGCCTGGCAGATGCTTGACACAAATTGTCAACTGCATTTCCTGACATAGAAGCAGAATGCGGATAGCGAGGGCACACAGGGTGTGAGACCTGGTTCCCCCCTGTCTCTCCAGATACGCGACAACCGTAGTGTTGTCCGTAGCCACACAAACCACCTTGGAATGCAGGATCTCCCGAAAAGACTGCAGAGCCAACAGAACAGCCCTCATCTCGAGCACATTGCTGTGCTCCGAGAGCTGTTCCCCAGACCACTCCCCCGACTGGCAACGCCCGTCGAGATAAGCTCCCCACCCTGTCATGGATGCATCCGTGTACAGGGTCATAGTGGGAACTGGCTTGGACAAAGGAACCCCTCGGAGAACATTGTCCTGATGAGTCCACCAGCGTGCGTACTCCTTGACCGACTGGTTCAGAGGAAGCAAGGCTTCCCAATCCCTTGAAGAAGGGACCCAGTTGGCAAGGAGAAACATCTGGAGAGGCCTGATGTGAAGTCTCCCTAAGGGGACCACATCGGCCAGGGCGTTGAGATATCCCAGAAAACTGAGAAACCAACGTACCTGGACTTGAGACCGGCCGATAAAGGTCAGAGCAAAAGCCCTGGCCTTCTCGAACTTCTCCATCGGTGGAAGGGCGATGCCCTGAACCGTATTGAAACGGTTCCCCAGAAAAACAAAATCCTGAGATGGGGAAACCTCCGACTTTTCTCTGGAAGGAATGAAGCCGACCTTGAGTAAGAGTTTCAGAACCAACCGGGTGACCTGTACCAGAGACTCTCTCACTAGGTGGAGCATGAGGGAGTCGTCGAAATAGATGTGAACATCTATTCCTCGAGAGTGCAGGAATCCCACGACCACCTGC
This sequence comes from Mizuhopecten yessoensis, assembly GCF_002113885.1. NCBI lineage: Eukaryota > Metazoa > Mollusca > Bivalvia > Pectinida > Pectinidae > Mizuhopecten > Mizuhopecten yessoensis. The sequence goes on from NW_018406839.1 coordinate 49,161, forward strand.
AGCAGCTTGGTGAAAACCAAAGGTGCAGTCGTGAGCCCGAACGGCATGGCCCGGAACTGGAAGACCTTTCCGTTGCAAGTAAAACGGAGGTACTTCCGTGCCGACTTCTTGATGGGGATGTGGAAGTAGGCGTCCTTTAGATCTACTGAAGTCGCCCACATTCCCTCTCTCACGGAGGCGATAATACCCCGAGGAGTCTCCATCTTGAAGTGAGGAGAATCTACGTGCTTGTTGAAGGCACTTAGATCTATGATGGGACGCCACGCCCCGGACTTCTTCCGAACCAGAAACATTCTGGAGTAGAACCCGGGAGTGCATCCCGACATAGGAACCTCCTCGACCGCGCCCTTGGAAAGCATGGTCCTTACTTCCTCCTGGAGCGCCAGAGCCTTTTCCGGATCCCCCGGTGGAGGAAAAAAGATTGGCTCTGACGCTAAGGGCGGATCCCGCACTAGCGGAATGCCTAACCCCTCCTTGATCACAGACAAGGTCCATGCGTCTTCCGTAATTTCCTTCCACTCTGGAAGGAAAGCAGAAAGACGACCCCCCACAGGAAGATCTGGTCGAGGCAGATCGAGACCTTGCCAGGCAAGAGAATCGTCTGCTGACCCGAAGCCTAATCCTGCGGGAGAAGGACCTAAGCTTGAGCCGAGAGGACTGCATTCCTCCCGGCCAAACTCGTCGTCTGACACGACCAAGGAGGGAAGAAAAGAGTCAGGAACCCTTCTTCTTACCCCCAGGAGGGTTCTTACCCTTCTTACCCTTCCATTTGTTGCCCTTGAAGGGAGGCTTATACTTGGGCTGCGCAGAGGACTGCGAAGCCGAAGGTTTAGCCTTCTTCTTAGGAGGCGCTGACCCCTGCGAGGTACTGGCCTTCTCAGCCTGAATCCTCTTCACCAGAAGTGCAGAGGCGACCGAGTCCTCCTTCAAATCCTTCTGAACAGAAGGAAGGGCCCCTCCAAAAAGAGTGGACCCTGAGAAGGGGGCAGTCAACAGTCTGGAACGGTAAGGCTCATCGACCGGGCGATTTTTCAAAACTGAAAACCGCCTAGCCAACAAGACATTGACGAGGGATGACACCTGTAAAGCTGCCAGCGCTCTCAATGCCCCGTTCAGGGCAGAGGTCACTCTGTCCTGGATGTCGGCCTGCTCTGTCTCGGTAATCCGACCCTCAGGCAAGTCGGATACCCTATATAGACAAACCGTCAAGTAGTCTATATACGACAGAATCTGGATGGAGAGACGCAGCAGTCTCTCCATCTTGTGGTGTTCTTTGGGACCGAACACCACCTGGTCCACCGATTTACCGGGCCAAGCTGCAAGTTCCCTCGATTCCAGCTTAGCTGGTTGAGGGGCAAGCAGACCATCATGTGTGGCATAGTCAGTGGCGTGCACCTCTGACAAATCGCCAACACTGAGCTGCAACCCAGCATACCCAGGACTACGGGTTGAAGAAGAATTCTTCCCTAAAACCCGAGACTGGGCGGTGGCCAGAGCTGAAGACACAATGGTGCCTTCTGGCAGAGAGCGGTCCGACCGAGCGGACACCCGAGGAGCCACCAAAGAACCCAAAAGGGTGGTGGACTCGGGGACAGATGATGCCGAAGGTGGTGGGCAAACCTCCTCCCCAAGAATCCGGGAAACGTCAGCCCTAAGGCCCCGCATACCGGATAACACATGCTGGGCCTCAACCTCAGCAGCCTCAGGGTCTCCCTCATCCTGGAAGTCCTCCTCTGAGGGCAAGCCCTCCTGAGGACTGTCGTCAGACGACTCGGAAAGACCAGCGTCTATATCCGAACAACCAGGTGAAAGATGAACAACATCATTGTCCTCTGCCATACCCGCGCCCTCAACGTCCATAGCCTCCACACCATCCAGACCAGAAGCCTGGGGCGGAGGAAATGGGCCAGCCAGAGGGGCCAACCCGAGAGAAGGCTCCCCGTACCGGCGTTTAGGTGCAGTGCGCCTAACGGCCGTGGCTGTAGGTTTAGGCTTAGTAGCCAAAACCCTACCCTTGGACCCAGAGACCAACGAGCCTGCCCGAGAGGCAGAAGTCCTAAAGGTCCGACACACCTTCTTAGGACCGGCCGATAAGGCCCCCGAAGTAGCAGAAAGTTGGGGGGGGTCAACAGAACTGCTAACACGTCTCCGCGAGGGAGAGACCAAACCCCAAGGATTCCATGACGGAAATGCCATGGGGTTAAACCCATATCCCGGAGGATAGGGGAAAGGTCCCGCGGGCTGGGAGTGACCCCAGAACTGGCCAAACTGGCCTGCCTGAGACTGGGGCTGGCCAACTTGCCCAAAGGGCGAAGGTGGACCGCCACTCCCTCCAGGTGGAAACCCGGACATGTACGGGCTAAGCCCGTAACTGCCGGGATGCTGCCGCAACCCAAAACCATCCGCAGGCTGGTAAGGGCGGCCCAAGGATGGTTGCCCGCAGGCACCCGTATACCCTAAGCCAGGGGAAAACGGAGGCCGGAAACCGGCCCCCTGTCCAGCAAACCCAACCCCTGGGGGGAAACCCCCCAGGTTCCCAGAAGAATGAAACTCGGGACCGGACCTAATAGGACCGGGTCCGGGTAACTGACCGGGAGGGTATGCCTGACCAGCATTGATGCCGGGATTAGTGAGCTGCGCGTCACTAATCCCGGTAGACACAGACAATCCCGAAAGAAAGTCTGTTGTCACACCAGGACCTGAACCCGAAAGAACAGGCCCGGCACCAAGACTGTCCCCAACGACAGCACCACCTGGAATGCCGGGATCACTGACAGAGTCAGTGACCGGCGGCCGGTAGTCCCTACCCGAAGGCAAGCGCGAAAGCTTACGGGCGTTCCCGGCCAATTCGACCCTTGGCTGTGCCAAGCCAGGGTCAGGCTGCCCCTCCCCTACTCCAGGGAGTTCCTGGACAGGAAGGGCCACCCCCTGCTCACGAGAGGGACTTGCCGAAGCAAGACCCCCCGAGACAGGAACAGAGACAGTACCACCAGACCCCAGAGAGCTGGTGGCACGACCCCTACCTCTCTGCTTCCCTCGCTTACCGGAAGAAACAGACGAATCTGTCTTACGGTAAGTTGAGGGTAGCTTTGGAACAATGAAGTCCTTGCCCTGAGATTTTGACTGTGAACAAAGTTCACAAGGCGAAACCTCACTGCAAGGACGACACCTGGGACAGGCATCATGAGGGTCCCGTTCCACAAAGAAATGGGAACACCCATGAGCACTACCTCGTCGCTGTCCCGACCGAGACATACCCTCCAAAGCGAACGTAAACAAAAAATTTACAAGCAGATAAAACGGGAAAATAAGGTTAAAATACGATAGTACAAAGTACGCAACGTAGAAAGAATTTCACCCGTAATATAAATCAGAAAACGGTTAAAATAAATAACGTTTGCCGAAACAAACAACCGTCACCGAAATAAACAGAGGTCGGAAATTAACCCACGATAATGGCGGACCGTGGCACACCACCGGCACACGTGGAGTAAAATAACCGGCCGTAAAAGGCACAAAAATAATTTTCAACAACAATTAGTTATATCAATAAAGGCAGATGGGTATAAGGCACACAAACTGCGCAAAAATATGAGTTGACACTCAAACCAAACCGACAAAACAATGTTTTGAATTGGAGCAAGCTCCGTGCGTCAGCATGCAGCAGGCGCCATAAAAGGAAGAGGAAGGGAGATCACTCCGTGGCTCTGTCATCGAGATAGAGGTTACGTCACGGTAGGGAGGTAGGGATATTTGAATCTTTTGTTTTTGGGCTACAAAGATGGGTGTAGGTATTGTATATGCATACTAAAGTTATGGTAATTATTACTGAAATGAAATATATTTATATCGTTGAGTTTCATGTTGCACCACACACACCTATTACATTTGTACTACGAACAACATTTTCTGCAGATTGACATGGGTAGTTTTGTATCAGTTCATAATAACCAGCATCAGTTGACATTTGGAAGCACGGTGTTATACTTAATTATAATTCCCCCAAAAAATAAATATAGCCGAAAAGTTGGGTGTCCGTCCGTCTCTCTGTAGTTCTTGTCCACATGATAATTTGCGAAAATTTGTATTAATCATCCTAAGTGTCTAATCATTTTAAGTGTGGTCCAAGGTCAATGATAAAACTAGAATTAAGTTGTTATGGGCTTGTCCAGATGATAACCTGGGAACGAATTGTATCGTACATAATTCAAATGTGGTGTGTGGGTGTCCCAAATAGATGCAAAGAACCATATTGATTTTTGGCGTTGAGCGCCAGAAGTGAAGGTCACTTTCGTTTTAAATAGGATTCTGGTTTGTACGGATGATCAATTGGAAACAATTGATCATACACAACTCAACTTTGTTGTTTGCTTACCCTAGTAGATGCAAAGAGTGGTGTCAATTTTGGACGTGGTCAGTCAGAGGTCAAAGCCACCGTTGGTAAAAATAAAATTCTGTTCGTCCAGATTATAACTTTAGAACGAAAAATACAAATTTCAACCGCGGTGTGTTGGTTGCCTTACTGGATGCAAAAATCCTATGATTTTTGGATGTGGACTGTCAGAGTTCAAAGCGACCGTTTCCTATTTTTTTTTATTTTTTTATTCATTGTAATTAAACTGATAAGTACTTGATACAATGATTACCACGCAAAGTGCAAGCTATTTTTGCTAAAGTGATATCAAAAAGGCATAATGCTTACGGTCATCATTGCTAAAACTTAAATTCGGCTTCTCAGAATAATTTGAAAACCTATTGCCATACAAAATTAAAAGTTGGTGTATTGGTAGCCCTAGCATTTATACACTGCTGGTCTTAAGTGTAACTTTTCAATGGATGTCTACCTTTCATATTTAGAAAAATGGATAGCATGTCCATATAAAATATTATAAAACATAATTTACAGATTTGTTCACAAGTTGTCTACCTTTCTCGAAAAAAATCCATGATAAGTCAATGGCAAATTATGCACGTGATTTTGTCGGGGTGATTTGCTGTCCCAGGCGGTTCTATCATTTAAGAATTTGGCTAGTATTGACTTTTTCATCTTTGGTAGAAATGGACCCATTTTTATGGAAGGTATTGCATAAAAACACTTATCCATTGGAATTGAAAAAAGGGTAATTAATTAAGCACGTTTGCGATCCAATTTAGCCTGAGAACAGTCTTTAGGTATGTGCATACCATACTGGATTGAAATTGGATTTTGTATTGGGCAGTTATTGAACCGAAACGATAACTTGACAGAGGGACGGACATACATGTATAAGCTTTCCCTACGTTTTTCATAGCGCGGAAAATAGGCATTATAAGGAAAGAGCAGTTTAGTAACATAGCCTAGAGCTCACCTCTGCGTATTGCTCAATAAATGTATTATGTTTGTCTTTGTCACGAGCGAAAATTTGACACCCTCATAATGTCTACACTATTGGAATTACTTCACTGTCCCATATACCAATTTCAAGTAATTCGTATGAAGCATAGGTTTGTAAGGATTCAGTGTTACATAGGAGATACCATTGATATTACGTCTTTTACCCATACATATATACATATACTCTCCTAGTATGATAGAAGACGGCTTTGTCAGCAAATGACAAATGAAGCCTTGCTTTTTATCGGTACAAATTGAGATATTGTCTGATTTCAAACAAATTGTTTGTGCACCGTTTTGTATCTGTAAGGACAGTTTAGGGTACGTAAAATCTTTGTGACAAACCTTCCTTTACAACATGTTGCATCAGCTTTAAGGAGCTCTAGGCTATGTTACCTTGGAGGCACAGTAGTCTGGTGGTAGAACGCCAGACTCATGACCGAAGGGTTGCGAGTTTGACTAACGTCACGGCACTGTGTTGTGTCTTTGAGCAAGATACTTTACTCCGCTTGTTCTAGTCTACTCAGCTGTACATGAGTACGTGGTTGGGTAGTGCTAGAATTGTAAAAGTCTAGTTGTGAGCCCCGAAATGGCAGCACCGGATGTATGCTCCCCAGGGAGTTGAGAAAGATATTGGCCCCATAACCATGGATATTATTTTGTGAACCGCTTTGAGCAGACCTACGAACTAGGTTTAATGAACGCCGTGCCGTGACTCAAACCCCCCAACCCTTTGGTCACGACCCCGGCGTCTTACCACTAGACTACCGAGCCTCCTAATGTGTTTAGTTAGATAATAGTTTATGAATATGTTGAACAAGAACACGAAGGAAAAACATCGCAAAGTTTACATCAAAGCATGACTTTGACCCTTTATCGAGGACACAGGGGTCACATGTATTAACTTATGATACAGACCACTTCTATTTGGCCCTATCTTTTTGTAAGAGAGGCTATCAACTTTGTTCAAATAGTTATATCATGGTCATAATTGACCCCTAGGGTAGGCTTCTTTGCTACCATATCTGTTAGATATATTTGACCTTGATCTACCCTGATTTGACGCAGATCTTGGAAGTGATTGTCAACGCAATATTTTTACGCCTGGAATCTTATTTATTCTTTCAATCTGTTAGCCTCGAATACCTTGACTTGTATATGCTTTTACATGATTTATAGTCATTAAATGTAGCATAACTATCAATAGGCAAGCTTAACTTAATTTTATATCAGTGTTGTTAGTGTAATTTTTATATTTCAGAAGATCTATTGACGAGGAGAGTTCAGGTAATATATTTGCGCTAGCACAGTTATTTCTTGAACACTTTACACAAGTTCATTTGACACATTAAACATACATCTTTTCACGTCATCACAATCGCTTTTCGTCTGCTGTCCATCATTTGTCTGTTCGTTCGTGGTTAAAACAATTCCTGTTATTATTACCTCTTTGAATTAACTGGGCAGAACTTTTTCATATGTCGGTTTACTCCGATTCTTACTTGAACAAGTTCAGTTTAAAACTGATCAAAAGAGCAAGATTGCTGCATGCGATCATCTTAGATTTTGACAATTAAAGCATGTTATCGCTATCTCGCAATTTACACTTGGCGGATCTTTCTCAAATAGCGTCAGCAGGTTCCCTTCCTTAATTGTACACATAACGTTTTGGACTTTAACTGGAAAACTGCAGGATGGTCGCTAAAAAGCCATGTTAGAGTTTGACAGTGAAGTTTGTTATCACTATTTCTGAAAAATGACTGGAGGGATAGTCCATCATGATCCTTCTTTGTACATGTTTAATGTGGAGGATACGGTAAAAAAAGGGTAACCGAACGACCATACTGGTGGAGTTTGACAGCTATATATTGTTATCGTTACATTTTTTAAAGTTCTGAGGGATTCTTCTTAGTTGATACAAATGGATATTTCGTCATCCTTGGTAGAACATATTGAACTCGAACAAGAAGAATGGATGACAGGCGGGCGTATAAATCACACTTGAATACGACAGTTTAAACTTGTTTTGGAAATGAATAGTGCAGTTTCGATTTTCAGCATGATCGGAAAATATTTGCCACCGTTTGGACATTTTGATTTTGAGCATTGAAATTTACAATCGCTATGACACATAAACCTTAGTACATATCTTTCTCAAATATCACTTTTCCACTCTATTGCCAACTTAGCTTTGATTGGGCTATTGTCAGACTCGAAAATATTGTAATACCGATGATTAGGTAGTATATTTAAAAACAAAATATTGGGCTTAATCTTTAACCATGAGCGTAATGCATTTCGAACTTCTGTTAAAAAGTGTTTGACTAACTGAACATGCAATACGTTGAGAGGTATATCAATTAAGAGGTATTTTAAATGTTTACATAATCACAACGTATTTTTATTAACTTGAAAAAGTGTACGAAATTAATAATTATAGATTCCTTGTAATATACAAGATTACGCCTGAATTTCATTACCACTCAGGTGACCGTTAAGGCTGTTATTCTTCTGGTCTTTACTTTGTTGAAACCATTTTGAAATAACATTGTAACTTAATCCCATTTTGAGCCCAAAACTTGAAATTGCAATTATTCCGTTGCGCTAGCGTTTTCTCTATTTATAACATAACAGGACATTGCTGAAAAGCAGTGTAAGGAAATAAGCAAAAAGGTAGAAAATCAGGTAAGCGTCATTCGGCCCGATTTTGTATAATTTTGTAAAACGAAAATTAAAATGTCTCTTTTCCTCTTTGTACTTTATAGTGTTTATAGTTTATTTTCTAGTGAACAGCCATTCACTAAAGCTATATATGAAATCATGTTAAGAATCTAACGGTTAAAGTGAATTGGTGCCTTTCATTACAGATGGCATGAAACCCAATATTCTATATGAGTCAGCAGGTAAGTTTGAAAAATTATCAACAAGTCAGAATTTAAATTCTATCGCAAAACATCCACTAGCTTAATGAAGATTATATTTGAAAAGCCCAACATCTTAAGGGTTCAGTTGATAAAAAGTTGATTAGATTAATCAGTGATTAGCACAAATTTCATTGTTCTTGTATTTTTAAAACTCGGCCAATACATGAGTTAAAACTTTTAAGATGGAAAATATTTAGTAGAGTAAAATTGCATACTGACTGACGGGTTGTTACCTTGTATATTGACAAAATAATAGAGGTAAGAAATATAGTTAAACAGTAATCAAACAAATCACCTTTTGAACACCTGGACCCAGCTGGTGTGCTGTTCAAATCGCCTCTCGTCAGTGGTCCGTCTGTCATTCAGTCTGTCCTTCCTAAATCTTGTTAGCGCTATAATTCAGAAAGTTCCCCGATGTCCTTAGTTACGCAAATCAAAGTGTGGGTGTTATCAGAATCAACAAGTGATGACAAGCTGCAATCTTGAATTTTGAGAGACATTGTTTGTTAGCGCTCTTTATCAGGAAGGACTAAAGTGATTTAACTCTGATTTCAAATAAATGTTTCACATGGTCCCTGGTTACGCAAGTCTTATCGGGATTCAAGATGGCCGATAGGCGGCCAAATTTAATTTTCATAGTTAACCTTTGCTAGCTCTTTTTCGTCACTGATTAAGATTGTGCACCGTGCTTTTACAAATAGAGTATTGGAAATTAGAGTAGAGTAATGCCCATTTGTTGAAAAGCTTTGTTCGCATTACTTCTCCAATATGAATAACACAATGTTTACGGTGAAAGGTTTAGTAAGGTACCCGAAGTAGCATTACATCCCTTCCATAATGAATTTTGCCCCGTTGTTTGAAAAACTTGTTACCTCAAAATGATGCCACCTTTTTAGGTGAAAGTTCGCGCCAAGATCTTTTACACAAGGGATTGTAAATAAAGTGTTGTATTGGCATTACCTGTCATTTTATTGGTCTATGCCCCTTTACTTAAAATTAGTCTAGAAATAAATATTCTTATAGTTATTGCTACAAACGAGGTAATATAACCCATTCTGGCAACAGTTATATTTTATTTTATCGAGGTGGGTACAAAAACAAATCTGCATAAATGATCATTCTCGAATATATAGGAATACCATTATTGTAGGATCAGTAACACAACGCAAGAACAGCATCAAATATACATTGTAATCTTCACAATAGGGCTAAAACCTAACGTTCTGTATGAGTCTTCGGGTCCACTACCAGGGAGTTCGTCTGAATATGCTGTGGTTGAGAAATCTTCCAAGAAAAAATCTGTATCACCAGATGATGTATATGCTGTTGTGGACAAATCAAAGAAACCAGAAACTACGGATGACGTGTATGCAGAAGTTGTCAAACCTAAAATAAAGAAAGGCAAAGGTAATGTATATGCCACATAATCAGTAAAGTAGACGATCTAGTGTATATACTTAGTAAATTCCTTTGGACTATAACTATCTTAAATCTAGAAATAATCTTTGTGAGTAATCTGATAACGGGAGCTATCTGTTTGTCTTTCATATAAACGTCTTACGCCAGCATCAAGTCATGCGTAAATAGAAAAACAACGATATAGTATCGGCTATGCTTCTAACACTTAGACACTTGAATAAATTCATCCTAAATTTATATCTGAATGTTAAATACATAATAATAGTTTCTTTTATGGGGCATGGTGCCGTCTCATTGGGTGCACCTTGACCATACCGCGATCGAAACGATATTTCATATATACGGATGTACCTATCGTTTCGTTAAATTAATTGTATAAACGTTCTACCAGCGGGCGACCTGGAAACAGGCTCTCTATTTTTTTCTTGTGGATTCCTTATCAGTTTTTGTGATATTAACTCTGCACAATACTATTACGATGACATATAGGAAGAAATCCATAAAGACAATTCTTTATTCGATAATTTAATTGTCATGAATTTCTCAATTTTTACAGAGAAAAAAAAGCAAGGCAACGTAAAGCAAAAAGGTACGTGTAATCCAAAAGTAAAGTCGAATATTGAACAAAATAGATGTATCGCTATTTATGTGCACATATACACGAATCGGATCTATGTGAGTTTGCATCATTCACCATCCCATAGTTCAGAACGTTACTGTTCAGTAGAAGCCCTTTTAATTTTGTCCTGTGGTTCAGCAAACCATGTAGCCTCAAATAATTTGGATTGGCCATACATTAAGGTTAATAATATCAGGCTTTGATTTTCGTCGGAATATCATATAAGGAGAAAAAATACTGCTTTACAAGTGTTTAACGTAGATATATTTAAATACTGAACGATTGAAGAGATCAATATTGCGTCTTGAATAATCTATCATTGTATGGTAGCTTCCTTCTCGCATTCTAAAGAGATGTTGCTCACATATCGATGCTTGGCTAACGCCAAAATGGAATGACAGTAGATATCCTGTAAGCCAAAACTAGTTTTGCTTCGTCATTGTCCAGCAAGTGATTTAGGTTTCATTTAAAACGATTGTTTCGTGGAATCGAAATATTTTCAACGTTTGTTGGAAACGTGGATGGCTGAATTCGAGAAGCTTCACTGTGCGTACAAAAGGTGAAAGTTCACCAAAGCAAAGCTTTCACAAAGTAAGACAAGACGATAAGTTACTCGACCCTGTTTGTTATTTAAAAAAAGGCTTATATTGATGTTTATGACTTTACTTCTAATAATCTATGCACGAGTAGGATATGTATCCAGTGTAAGTATGTAAATATTTATAAAATATGTAAATTAAAACTAAATATAGCAATTCACAAGTTAATTTAAACACTACCGCAATTTTAGAGCAGATAAAATATACAACGTAACTATAAATAACTATAATCTAATCATAAAAAATGAAACAAACATTAATTTAGTGAACAACAAATGGAATTAAAGGGAATTTAACAAGCCTCTTCCATTATATGTCAATACAAGATATTTAAAAAGTCAATACAGTGTACAGTTTGTTAATTGATAATTGGATTCTATGTTTAAAAGAGTGCCAAAGACAGATAATTTCCTCATAGGTTATATAGACTAGTGAGAAAAACGTTCTTTAACTCAACGGACATGGGTTTAAAGTTACTTTATTCTCTCAGCATGATATATATATACACACATATATTACGTTAAGGTCAAATATCATATATTTAAAAAGATTCAATGTCCGTGTGAAGTAAGTAAGTCAGAACAAATACGATGTAACGACCGACTTAAAAAACTAGAAGCTTGCACCTTTCTTAGGGCTATTCATATTATAAGCATTTAGTGTAAAATGTATATTTCTTTTGCATAAATACACTAAATAGGTCTCGCAAGGCAAAAGCCTAGTAATGACAGCTATTTGACAAAATGACGAGGAAGCCAATTCAGTAACAATGTAAAGCAACTCCTCCATAAAAGAAACAAGGTTAATTTTAATTTTTCATGTGTAATGGTTTATGTTTTGTTAAACCGGATAACGTAAAATAACCAAAACTTGTTTGTTTTACATTGCAGGTGGCTTTGGGAAAAGTGAAGGAAATGACGTCTATGCCAATTGCAAGGGAGGAGAAAAAAAGGTTCCGGAGGCAGGACTTAATCGTCAAAAGGTAAACTGATATATATATTCACAAATATGTTTTATAAGTATTCTCCCCTTCAAGTAAAGGTCATGTTGTTGCAATATCCCAGTTGGTTTTATTAAATTATTAGATGTTACTTCATGGTAAAAGAAATTAGGTACATATTTAACATAACGAGGAAGTGATAAGTATATGCATATCACTTAGAGGTATAGAGTGCAAGTTTTGCAATCCCGTTACCTGAATAGTTTTCGTTTATGATCGGTTTGTATACGCCCGTCTAATTTCGGTATTTTATGGTATAGCGTCTGCGCCCGTCCGTCCTCCCGTCCTGTTAAAGTTTTGGTACAAGTTTCTTCAGTGGTATACAGTTCAGTCAGTGTTATTGTCCTAATTTTTGCATGATGTGGGGTTTAACAAGGACACTATGGATTTATTTAGGAAAATCATTTATATTTTTGATAATTTTTGACGTGTTTGGGACTTAACTTTTCTCGCGCAATTTCTCGGTTAAAGTTTTGGTGCAGGTTTCTTCAGTGGTGTACAGTTCAATCAGATCATGTGTTATTGTACTAATTGTTGGCATGGGTGTCCATGTGGGGTCTACGAAGGACAATATGGATTTAATTTAACAAACAAAAAATCATTGGATAGGGTCAGACGGGCGTATTATGTATCCGTTTGCGGAGCTCTTGTTTAGTAAGGATTACCGGAATTCAGCTGAATTTGTATTTTATTCAAAACATAATCCTATCTCAAAAAATACCAGAATGATAATACATCAAAGATCAAACTATGTTATATTTGATATTAAATTCTACTGTAAACCCAGGTAATTATAATTGTCTAATCGCGATCAGTTGTCGTGTATATATAGGGAACTGTTTGCACGTATTCGTGACAATGTCGTCACTATACAGTTTTCAATTGTGATCAGTGGTCGTGTTACTTCCGGTATTTGTTAACAAGCAACATATATTCTACGAGGTCACGTTTCATAACTTTGCCATTATTTTACAACAGGCTTTCGTATTTTCCTTAACTTTTAAATCATTTCATATTTAGCATCAGGAGTCAAACAAGAGGCCAATGTTACTATAGATATAATTCCACTTCATTTCTTTACCCCGTTTTCTCATCTGATTTTCATGAAATTAACATACATGTTTACAAATAGCCCCTCTTGTACTTTTACCAGTTTGTATTCTGGTGATGGATCAAAACCAGGGCCAACTTTACCATACCTGTCATTACTCTTTACTCTTATTACTTATCCAGTTTTCATGAAACTTGTATGTACAGGTGTTTTCAAAAACATCATTATGGAGTTTTAAGTGATTTTAGATTCTGAGGTGAATAGGGTGACCGGTAATATAAAACTTTTATTTCTGATCAAATTTTAAAGAAACTTAATGTCCATGTTTAGAAACTGTTTCCGTTGAGAGCTTTCTGGGATCACCGTTACCATTAATAAGAGTCATCGACCCCATGTCACTTCAAGCACCCGATGCACTGAGTTTATTTGATGTTGTACATTTTAAGCACATAGACTTTAATTTTATGCAAACACTGTCGTTGAAAAATGGCTAAAGGGAATAGATATATAATATATGCCGTGTCAATGCTAACAAGAACACTTTTACCACACATATTTTAAGCGGTAATATTTGACTGTTAGCATTGACCATGCAAGCAGTTTAGTCATGCTTTATTCATCAATAAATGACCCTTTGGTAAGGTTCAACTGTATTTGGTCAGTTAAACATGCAAAACATTGATAGAAGATGGACATTTCGTTGAATATTAATGTTGACATAGTGATCTGACAGCTGCATTTAGTTAATAACAACACCCGTTAGCAACACAAATCGTAGGTTGCAACACTTAGAACGGAGCTAAACAACAATCTTCTACAGTTAAAGAATGTTTGTTGGACTGCACTTTCCTGATGAAAATTGATGGGGATATATATACTTTACCAATGTTTATAGAAAACCGTAGAAAAATCTGCCGTTGTATCTTAACAAAAAAAAGTAAACAGGAACAAGGATAATGCAACCAGATAATTTTCTCGATGTAGAACATTTGTGGCATAATTGTATGAAAACAAGACGCATCCATACATCAGATGCCAGCAGACTTATACTTTGTTATTAAATAAATAAATAATAAAAAAAAATCACAAAAACATATATATAAAGTTGAGCATCACTACAACGCTATCTATTGAACATTGTAACGACAATTTTCATTTGTTAATAACCATAAATTATTGGACGATAAACCATTCACACGCATGTATTATTTTCACACAGACTAGCAGTCTTTCAAAAACCACCCCACAAATGTTCCAGTTAACAAGCAAGTTGCGGTACTGGTTTTATTTGTCGAACGAGGGTACCCTCATATAATTTTATACATGTATCTATTCAAAGATCTACTAGCGAAGAAACATATATATATATATATATGTATCAATCTTCTATATCTATGTACAGTCAGAATGTTCCGCTTAAATTACAGTTATACTGGCTTATAGAAGTGTTTGCATATCTGTCAATTGCTGATTTATGTGTTGACGAGCAATGTCGATATATTTGATTTGATACATTGAAATCAACATCTCGCATATTCATGACTTCAGTGTTTATTCTTTATCTTCCTTCAACCGAATGGTGACTGATTATAACAATTTCCTCCCAAATATATCCAGGCTAAATAGGAAAAATAGGACAACTGCCCACAGGGTCAGATATGATAAAAAGTGTAGCTTGTGAAATGAAGACATATATGCTTCACTGGACTGCATGACTATCAGCCCCTACATTTTCACGACGAATTTCCCAGCTGCATTTCATTTTAAGCTTATCCCCCAAAGTCTGAGAACCAGGTGACCACACTTGTTTTCTAAATAGTTAAATATTCTAGAAACCGGGGCCCGTCTGAGCCTTCACTTGACAAAGTGAGCGCAAAAGAACAGCCACGATCAAATACTTACATTATCTTTGTCACCTTGCGTATCAAAGGCAAATGGATACTGCGGTAGATACGAAAAAGGCTTCCGGCACATGTTAAGTAGTTGAATGGGTATAATCTACATATATGTCTATCATGGTGGAATATATAACTCCGGATTAGAAAATGTTGCAAAATGTTGGCAAAATTCAGGCCGCAAGCTACTTTCGTTAATTATTTTTTCCAACATTTTCTCACCCTAGTTAAGAAACTCCAGTGAAAAACTCATTGAAAAAGCAGAGAAAAAGATAGTATTTTTTGTGACTATACTTCGATCTCACAAGAAAGGGGAATTATTTTGTTCATCACCTATGCTTCAATATAAGTAAACAGTACCTAAGTAAACATTGTTTAAGTAAAACGTCTACTTGCTGTTATTTAACGAAACAAAGATAATATTCATCAGAATATTACTCTATAGTATCTATTCAATTACAAATGCTTTTTAATATCTCTTATCAGAATCAAGATGGTCTCATCTACTTGGATGTGGAGTTCAAAGGAGAGCAGGAGAAAGGCATGTTTACGGTTATCCATGGCGTCGAAAACAGATCAGATTATGCAGATGTCGATTTCACCAAGCATGCCGAACCCTTACCACAGGAGAACGAGCAACCAACGGGGGATGTTAACGTTAAGTAAAAGTAAATATCTCCCAAATATTTACATTTACATTTATGGTTCTCAAAATTATTGTAGTAAACCTGAAAGAGGTTATCGTTTTTTTTAAGATTAAAAAGACTATAGCAGATATAATGCAAGTTTCTCTGCAATGTTAACTACGGGATGAATCAAAATAAGACACAATGAAACAGTATGGTATATTACTATTTAGGACTGTGATCATGAGATGACAAGGAATCTCATATTGCAGCATGATAACAGTAACAGAAAATTCACCTAACATGAGAAAAACATATGCATTCGCGTTCATGACATCTTGGCAAAATATGATGTTTTGCTTTTGATAGTTTTTTTCAAATATTCAGGTTTAAGAATACTGAAAGTTTTAAAACATTTGACATCTGAGACCTATATCAGACTGAATGGGTAATCATCTCGGCATGTTACAGATCAACTGTTCTGACTCTAGACCCAGTACAACTTGAGTAGTTCTTAGAAATTCGTAACCAAAACTAGCGCATGAAAAACCCAAATGTTGTCGTTTGACACAGACTTTCCACGAAAACAGTTGTTGAACTACATACTATCTCAAAAGATGCAACTGATTGCTTCATCGATACGTAATTACTATTTCAACAGTCGTTTGGATTTCCAACATTTTTTACCCTAACACAACCAATGGTACCTAAAAGCACGCAATAGCTGTATGATGCAGTGTTATTCATTGTTTGTGTTTGGTATAGATTACCAAAGTTTAAAAGTGCGATTACCTGTTTGTGTGTTACGTTCGTCTTTCAAATATCACGTCATGACAATATAATTGTTTTAAAAACTAATTGAAAATTAGTACTTCTTCTGATTATGATCTACAATTTATCTGAGATATAATAAACAAATCTGTTACCATTAAGTTATAGCAGAAGAATAATGAGAAGATGAATAATATTAATATAGCAACAATACTACTGTAAACCGGGAAGTTATCGCCGAGTTAGGATCTCGCCGTTCCCCCAAAAGCTACGGAGGGCGAAATAGGCGAAAATCAAACTGCAGCAAAAATTGCAGTATGTCTTTCATCATTTGTTGAAATGTCCTATAAAAGAGAATTGATCTGTATCACCGAATATACCACTCATAATTTTCTTAATCCGGTTCTGTAGTCTATCCATCGTCACACCTCCGTATAAGACCTTTTTAGGTACAAGGACGTTGAATTTTAAAAAAGAAAAGAAATATTGGGAATGAAAGAAAACCATTTACACGACGCTGCAATCGAATAGTATCGTCTGAATCTTATGTATTGCATTTTAGAGCTTAATTGTCGTTCGTCAACTTTTTCGTTTATCACAGAATTTGGTCTGGAACATCAATGGCCAAAGGGTTCTCAATTTTGTATAAACGAACCCCCCCCCCCCCC
>NW_018406839.1:66718-115549 GCF_002113885.1 Mizuhopecten yessoensis
AAAGGGGGGGGGGGGGGGGGCAGAGGTACAGATCAACCCCTGGAGACTACTTCCCTGTGACATAACACGGGAACTCTTGTTTTTGGTTTCTTACTCTCCCAAACCGATGTATATGTAGTTCTTAATGCAACTTGTTCTTCTTGTTCTCCTTTGACAAACCTCTATGGTACTCAGCTGGTTTCAAATTGAAAATAAAATACCAGGTGATCTATAAAGGTACATAGGCCTCTTTTTATCTTACTATAATGTTAATTCGAAATGGATTAGCTTTTCTTTAACCCTGGACAAGTGAATCCTCACTTTCCCCGGTGTGAGATATCCTTGTCTCAATCTAGTGTTGAACAGGCGGATTCTCCTATTTATAACAAATGTATAACGTCACGTCAATAATGCATCAACGTCACGTCAATCCTGTATCGTTAAATAGTATTATGTATATGATACACAATGGGTGAACAGGGTAAGAGAATACAAAATATTCACCCCCTTGATGTGAGATTGGGAATCTCAACCTTCGCGGAAAGATTCTTCAGTTGACAAACACCCGGTAAAGCCTGGTGTTTGGCAACTTATGAGTCGCCCCTTTTGGGTTGAGATCCCTTTAAAGAGGGTGAGAAATTCTAATAATCTATTTCGATATAATTCCGGTTTTTGTTTCTGTTTCAGTTTAAAGCATCATTTATTACTTGCTGGATATTTTATTCACACTATTATGTCCTTACTGAATTACTACATTCACTCATCTTGTTATACTTTTCTAGTTATCGTTCTACAACACAAGCATAACTTACTATTTCATCCACGTGTACCATTTGCCATACGTTTATATATATATATATCAAATATGTGGCGTCACATTTATAAAGAGGGATCCGTCTGTAGAAAGAAGTAACATATGCTTTAGCTCGTTTTTGATACCAAAGATTGTCCGCAGCACAGTTTGCTATTTTTTTTTTACATCAATTACTAATATAATTATGCCTGTGAATCTTGAAAAAGCATTTCAAGATCGGTCTCGTCCTCTACAATAGTTAAAGCCCTTATTTTCAGTTTAGATACCAAAAATTGAGCACTAGTATTCACATATTTATTATACATATGTATCATGGAAATAATGAAGTTTTTTTTTTTTAAATATGAATTTGTTGATGAAGATCTAGGATATGGTCAGAGGAAGGCAACCCTATACAGATTTACAGAACAAACAAAAAACAATAATAAGGCACTCCTGGGTATGCTTAAAGAAGTACAGTATGTTGCCACATATTGAAGAAATAATTTGCTAATCCTGAGTAGTTTCAGATGTAGATTGTAATTTTAACGTTTCATCATAACTTTTTTGAAAATGTTGTTACAAGAATGCATCACAACAATTGAATGGACGACAATTTGTGAAATCTTGAATCTGGGTCATTGATTTTGTCACATTGAATTTGACGAACGGATATCATTTCGCTCCTGTGGTATATCTTTTTAAACACATTCCATGTATCACCTTAAACTGATGGAAAATAGCTGATGTACTAGCTAACACATAGGAAGTGAGACTAAAATGAAATTGCATGCAAATAGGAAACGATAATGAATATCGTTATCATCAGTTTAGTTGTCAGTCAGGCATAGCATGAATGCTGAATAATGCAGGGTTATATTATTATTCCTATATATATATATTATTTTGCTAAAATGTTTAAATATTGTCCGCAGATTGCCGAGGGGTTTTCAGTTATCCACGCCAAACGTACAGGTATTGAAGTGTAGTTTTTGTAGTAATTTTAGAGAACGAAAGAAAATGATAGAAAGAGACTTAAGAAAGGAGATAAATAGTAATAAATGAAGGATGGATGAGTGTCTATTGATATATCCGAGTTTTGATTTTGAACTTCATGTTGAATGAACCGTCATGTTATGCGTTTGTATGAAATATGACACAACGACAATGTATCAGCAACTTCAATAGGACAGTGGTACACAGTTGTTGGGAGCTACACCAGTGGAACATTGTTCGTTTCACGGATCGGTTCAGATTATGCTTGTTACATGTTGGAAATAGGAGTAGAGTCTCGAAACTTTTAGATGAACTCTTTGCGAACTATTTCATCGTTAAACGGGACCGTTTTGGTGGTGAAAGTATGATGGTCGGGAGCGGTGTTCTGGTGTCAACCGTACACAGCCTGCGGTAGGTCATTGAACTTCGAATATAGTGCGAAAGTATGAGGCCGGATATACTCCTATTCTTATGACATCATGGCGCTGGCTCTGTTTTTCAATAAGATAACTTGCAAGCACATACTAATCAACTGCAGAACTTTGCTGCTGCAAATTAATATTAATGTATTTTTTGGACATCTAAATCACCCGCTACGTCACCCATATATTACGTTAAGGAAAATATCGGGCGAATCATTAGGTAACGGCAAAATCAGCAGTCCACCTTGCAGGAGCTTGTTCAAATACTGAACGATGAATTGGACAATATCTCCGCTCACCTTATCTACCAGTTGATAATTTCAATGCGGCCATTACTTCTTTTCCAAAACCAGTTCAATGAAACTTACAGGAAGATTATATAGCTGACCAAAATTGTGAATTATTTGAATCTAGACCCCGGGGCCTTGTATGGGGCTCAAAATGATCAAATATACCAAATTATCAACAGTCATCCTTTTCAGCTCCAAATATGCTAGAACACTTTTCATGGATGCAATTTTATCAAAAACTTTTAATCTCAAAATCCATAAATTACCCATTCCATAAGGGAAGGGGAAAACTTACTTTCCTTTATATAGGGAAGTTACACCAACATATTCTGTTTATTCCCAATAGGACATAGAGTAGGTAAGAATCAAGAATCATTGTTATTGATTGACATATTGACAGTGCGAGAATTATAACCTAACTCACACTTGGGGCTTTCGGGACAGGGTCCAAAAGGGAAAATTGTATCAACCGCTTTCGTACTTATGCTAGAATCAAACAAAACTTCTTATGCTCCTACCTAAGGTTCTTCTCAAAAATGAATTTCCTTACTCATTATTAACCATTCCCCTTGGGGAGGGGCATGTTTACTATAGTGTATAAAGTGTATACAAGTCAATAACGTTTTTTTGTAAATTTCGTTGGAATTATTATCGTGGATTGCCTGATTGATGTGAAAATTACGACCCTGACTTGGCTTGTAGGGATTGGGGGATAGGACTAATGCAAGTGGGTCAAATTATATATATATCTTTTACCCAATATCTGTGAAAAATGTTTCCTGTTCTCAGCCTGTACATACTTTGCTCTTATACTACAATGCAATGCATTACGTATGCATAAAGAACAAACAATTTGTTTTCTTTATATTGGATTTCAGTGTAATATCATTGTTGTGTTACGCATGGTGTCAAGAACCAAATAATAAGTATAATGATATGTTTTACACTGTAAGAGAACAATAAAACGATGATTGACGACTGGTCACAAAAATCCGCTCTATTCACAATATTTAGAATATGGTGTAACAATAACAGTAACATTTTTATTAATTAAGATACATTATAGATGAAATAAATAGACAAGTGAATGGATTTCCATTGAGTACAACATACATGTTTCTTGTATGACAGAATTTACCAATATAATTCATTCGTGGTTCGGCCTTTATTTACACGGTCTACTTTTACTAAAGTATTACTTTAATCACTTCTACAGTTTTTAAAAGCATCCTTTCATGAGGCGATAACATGTACTAAGGTTAAAATAAAACTGTTTTGTAAGATATTAATGTATTTGTGTCTAAAAAGATGGGTGCCAATGTTGGCCTTTGGTGGCTACCACAGATAACTTTTATTTCTCTATATAATTACCTTGGGGCTATGCCGTCATGATAGGACATACAGTTAAGTTAAGCTGGAGGGCAATTCCGAAATATGAAGGGCTAAAGAGGGGGACTTATATCACTATTAGGGGGAAGAGAGTGGACTAATATCACGTATGGGGTCTATTTGACAACACTGCATGTTATTATTTTCCTTTCAGATACTATTTTGTGGTGTAACATTTGTTTGTGGCTTTTGTGAAAAACAGCATAGTTATTATGAAAAACAAATATAAAAAGTATGGAAAGTAACCCCCTCCTGCTTACATTTTGCCCCCCCCCCCCTTTATATCTGGTTCAGATACTTATAAATACAATTCACATTGATTTACTTTTCAACTTTCGGTCATTCATATCAAATGTAGTTTCAGTGTTATACAATACATCACAATCATGTAAAAAAGTTTAAAAACAACATGTAGTTTTGTCAAAAAGAGACCCTTTGTTTTTGGTGGCCCTTTTTAAGCTTTCCTATTTCGGAATGGTCTCCAAGCTGAACTTAAACTCATGTCCTATCATGAAGGTAAGTAGACAAAACATAAACCTTATCGTTGATGGCCACCAGAAGGCCCAAATTGGCACCCATCTTTGTTGAATTTCAGATGATCATATTTGCTGTTCTAATGCTGTTTTATCAAATTCATAATAAATTTATTTCATCGAAATTGATATATTGAGTATGTGTGTGTTAATCTTCTGATTCATAAAGGAACATTCTATGGTGTTCTCTTTCATAACATTTTATCATTTTCATTTTTGCGTTTTCAAAGCATAAACTATCTGACTTTTGGTCAGTGTAGCATGTCAAACGCCCCTCTTACTGCTATAGATACTCTACTGAGCCTGTTTAATTTACATACATTCATATAGACTAGTATTGTCAGAAAATATTTGGTGTTAGGCAAGGAGATGCACTTTGGTCCCTGTAATCTAAATCACAGGAAAATGTATTTTTAAGTAAAATGGCATTGTGGGATAAGTATGAAACTTTCACAAATTGAATTTCATCATATAACTAAACTTTATGCCAAGTAACATGCGTATCCCCAAATGCCTTTTATGTACAATCAGCGGAAAAACATTGGAAATAGGCAGAACATTTCATAAATCAATGAAATCGGTTATTTTTTAACGATTAAAGCAGATACTTTCCTTTAGGCTAGGAGACTTAACATTACCAGCAAATCAAACTTTATATATGAAATCAATCATTTTACAGTAGCTGTGGTGGCAAATGCCATTTTTGATTTGTAAGTTAACTTTGATAAGTAAAAAAATCACGAAACAGGACCTAGAACTCACTTCAGCCACAGGTGTTGAGCAAATTTTATATGATGTATATAACAATTGATATCTTATACTTATAGCATATAAAGGGTGTCATGCACCTATTAATTCACTTGAAATTGATAGATATTTGAAAAAGCCAAGTTTGGTATGTGTCCAGAAGCCATAACTCAGTATAAAACAAAAGGAAAGTATGTAGTCAATATGCAATTTATCTAAGTCTACTTAAATGGGTGAAGTTGTAAATTTCAAGTCAAAATAATAATTAGAAAGGAAGTTATTAAGAAAACAAATTACTTTTCAATTGAAAATGAACAAAAAAGACCCCCTGACGTAATCCTTTGTTTGATTTCTGTCATTTTTTCATTCTGTTACATATGCCTGTCTAATTTATACATGTTTTCAAAAATAGAAATGGTATTATTTCGGTTTTTAAGCTCATTTTGAAAACAGCAAACTATATTTGTGATTTACCATATCCCTTTTGGTACCCCCAGAAACCCACTTTCGGTCAAAGTTTTACCTTAGCTTTTCCGCATGTCATAAAATAGGACATCCCTGAACAAAATAAGGAGGTGAAAATCCGAATATACTGGGGCCCAAAAAAAAGGCCTTTTAGACACCCTTCCTTTACAACAAATTACACACTTAATAAACTCCCCCAGACAAAAGCAGACTTGAAAAAAATAAAAATATACATATTACATCTATATATACTGCTCAACCCACATATACAACTTTTGAAACTTCTGCCAGCTAAATATCCAACCAGCAGGCCCCGATGCATTAACCTTCCTATTAAATCTTCTGCCCAAAAGGGAAAAACCCACAATCTATTTTTGATTTGGTTCCGTGGTCTCTATAGGATCCCACATATTTTTCAAATTTACCATTTTTGAAACAGTCAGGACCATAGGGTATGAAACTAAAATGGGAAGTGGCTGGCTCCAAGGATTGGGCTGGTAGGCCAAGTCTTCTACTGGTACTGAAGATAAAGATTCCTGCAAGAAAAGACACGAAAAGTGAATCAATTTCAAAATGTAAACTTAAATATCTTAATAAATATTATACTTAGAATTATGGTTTTGAGTTTTTATTAAAGTACATGTACAGTACTACTCAGAAATATATAACATATTGTCTGAAGATCAGGGAAGATCACTCAGTTTTAAGACCTATATCCCCTTAATTTTTGACTTTTTGTAAAACAGACACACAAGTAAAGACTCATAACTGTACGAACAGTACAACACCCAACACCACCATGATAGGATTACATAATGTTTACATAACAACAGCTGAGATGAAAGACAGTGATAGGAGAGGGCTGCTCATGGTGTAAGGGAGGTAATCGTGAAGTGTTACCAAGGCGTACATTTTGAGTACAGGACCAAATCACTAGTGTGTGCAGGGAAGAAAAGAAAAAACTTGCTAACAGACAACGCATTGATGGAGAAAGTTAAGGCCTGTCTCGGGTGACTCTGTGTTGGAAATGACCCTGAGGAACCTGTCGACCTTAAAGGTAGAATATGTGAACAGACAGCTGAAGCAGTGTCTTCCAACACGTGTGAACGTTACTCGTAACTTTTCAGGTAGAGTTCATAGGGCAGTGTATCCTGTGAACTATGGACCGGGGACTGCTATTAAAGTACAGTGTAGTGAGGTTGGGTCTCCAATCACTGCTGGGAGCTCTGTGTCCAAGGACCTAGATACAGAAGAAAAAAACCCATCATTGTGGTGTAAAATTCAAAAGAGAAATAAGAGACACAAACTATTCAAATTACGTAACAATAAAATTGATGAAGACATTTATGTGAAAGACAGAGTGATGACTGAGAAAAAGAAATGAAACATTACAATATTGAGAACTTAAAAAAATGCCTTTGTTATTTTTTAATGTATATCTNCATCTAACCACAAAACGCACATATCCTCCCTGGTCAATGGCCCCCCTCCCCACTCTATATGGGTGTATATTTCCATCATAGTATCCTCCTGCAGCTAAGTTTCCCTCTAAATTCTGCCAAAACACATCTATGATTATATTTACCACCAGAAATATGCTGGTGGGTCCCATCATCTGGTTTCCAGGGACGCTTGAATGGTGTAAAACGCCATAGCCTGCATCTTTCTATAGGGACCGCAGAACCAAATTATTTTCCATAGACGGTAGTGTTAACGTTTACCACTGTCCTGGTTAAATGGGGTTATCCACACTGGTTTACCTGCCCTCATTTTGTAGAATATCATCTCACACAACTGTAAATAAAATGTTTAAAAATTCTGGCTATTTGAACTTTTTTATATGGGGGCCACCATCTTCGGCACCAACAATTGACCATCATTTACAACAAAGTACACACTTAATAAACTCCCCCAGACAAAAGCAGACTTGATTTGTTTTTTAATACATATTACATCTATATATATTGCTCAACCCACACATAAATTTTTTGAAACTTTTGCCACCTAAATATCCAACCAGCAGGCCCCGAGACATTCACCTTCCTATTAAATCTATTAAAACCCCACAATCTATTTTTGATTTGGTTCCGTGGTCCCTACAACACACATTACTGCCGTCTGCCAGGAAATATTTAAACTAATAATTCATGAATAATAATAATAATAATAATCCGAGGTTCTTATATAACCCTTTATCACAACCTAGTTCGTAGGTCGTGTCAAAGCGGTTCATAAATTATTATCCGTGGTTATAGGGCATTTGCAACCAGCCACTATCTTTCTCAACTGCCTGGGGAGCAAACAACCGTTGCTGTCATTAAGGCACTCACAGGTAGAATTCAACAATTCAAGTACTGCCCAACTATGTATTCATTTACAGCTGAGTAGACTGGCACACGCGGAGTAAAGTATCTTGTTCAAAAATACAACACAGTGACGTGACTCGAACCCGCAACCCTTCGATGACGAGCCCGGCATTCTACCACTAGACTACCCTGCCTCCAAGCTATAGTATCCCTAGGGTTCATGAGTTGTACCTTATATATCTATTATTTAGTGTGTCGGAGAAGAAAGTCAAGCAAAGTGACAGATTTTACTGTACTAAATGGTCAGTTAGTTCAATCAGGCATTTCTCAGTTTGAGTTTGCCTAACACGAAGCACAGAGAGGGACACTGTGACTTGCGAGTCCAGAGAATATATCCAAATAATTTCCATTGCAAATATTAAAAGGATCCTTATCGCTCTTAAGAGAAAACACCATATAACTCGTACACGCAGTTACCTGACCTGATTTTCATATCGGTGACATTTGAGACAATTACTTCCCTTGACGTATCTAACAGTAAAGTTGCTTTTTCTGTAAGAGCGCAAAGCTTGAAAATCAGTTAAAGAATCATCAAGGAGCATATAAACACATTCGTTCCCATAAGACAATCCCTATGCGAAGCCTTCTTCGTGTGTATCCAAAAACACCTTTCCGTCCAACAAAACAAGTTCACCAAACAGGACGCTAATGAGGCTACTTTCGCCCGGTTGTCTTCATAGACAAGAAGGCAGACAAAGATAGCAAAACATCCTTATATATTCATTTCTTCGACATCATTTACTCAGCTTTCCATTCCTCTGTCTGTATTAACTGAGGGGCGAAGTAACGAGGATACGCTTAAGCAATATTCTTCCTCTGCTTCACACAGCGTGAACACGATTTGCATTACGTATTGTCCCTTTGTGGCGAAGACATGATAAGTTAGCGTCGGTTGCTTCTCAATAAACGAAATGAAACCAAGATATTACGATCATGCGAGACATGCCGTCCCTACAGTGTGTAAGCATTTGTAAAATAAACAATCATAGTTTCCTTGGAAGTGTTTGGTGCCATTAGCGAATGTTTAATTTAACCACATGTAAATAGTGTAACCCTGGTACCAGTCGCATCCTATCGACTTTTAAGCTGGAAAAAAACACATTTTTTTAGCTAAATCGGTGGAGCATCAGACAACTAAACTTCATGTAACGGGTTCGACTCCTCGTGAAATATATTGACCGTTGCTACATATTGTTGACGTTAAGTGAGCCGACAGAGTTTTTTTCCAGTAGCGGGAATCAAAGTGAGCAATCACATCGAGTTGAACAAAATATCGTACCAGTAATGCTTCTGTTCGTTGACCTGGGGTCTTCTACTGGTTCATATACATATCATAACAGACATCAACCAGTAAGTTCGACAAACATTAAAACTACATTTTACAAATGTAGATGACCTTCAGATGGAATTTATTTGCTTACCTAGGTTCCGGTCTCCGCACTACGTGCTAAGCCTACGTCAAAATAAGAAACTTCTGTCAGGTTACGTAAGTAGTATTAAATGACACAAGAATGAAATTCCATCTCCGAAGTATTCTTAACATCTTTTTAGCAATATAGCAAAACGACAAAGTTGATCTTTTAAATAAATAAAAGTTTTTTTTTATCTAAAACGGTAATTTATTCTTCAACTTGTATTCTATTTTAACTGTGCAATATTTAATTCCACCAATTAGGTGACTAACCGCGGGAACCGATCGTCAGTCTACATGTAGAGCCAACACGTTTGTAACGTAAAATAATTAACTAGAGAGACAAATAAGGGAAGCACCTATTTGAAACTCTAGTGATGCGATACAGAACTATGATCAGCAAATGATCAAAGGGTTTGAACCCAATCTTGAAAAACAATTGTTAATCATTGAAAGACCTCTCCAATATTAAGGATTGAGATAGTTTGATCTAATTTAATACGAAGCAATAAATTGGACATTTACTCTTAATATGACATATATCCTTCTTGTTCCACGGTTATGAACGTTAAATCAGTTAAAAGACATTGCCTTCTTTGGAAGAGCTGGTGATCAGCCGATGAAATTAGGACCATCTCTCGAATCGAAACGGAGAAACCAGAGATCAAGAACAAAAGATCATATCCCGAATCATCCAAACAGCATGAGAGACAAATATCATAACTGATACATTTCAGATATTCAAGTGAGATGAAGAATTAATTAGGAACGAAAACCGAGAGGTCAGTAGGATCAGAGCTCAAAACACATACGATTATTGCACCTAAGATAAGGATATCCCACGTTATACCTTGTTCTAGATGTTTCTATATCGTCCGATCTTCCCGGCACCTTTACGTGGGATTTTCACCTAACAATGTCTTTATTTTCTGCGCGCTAATACAAACGCTTTATTTTCAGCAAAAATGTCCTTTATATTAGAAAATGCATGTCTTTGAATTCAAAGTGATAATTCTATATGAAAATATAAGTATTGAATATAAATATATGAATATGAACAGATAATAATATTCGCGAGATAGATGCAGACACATTATTTCAAAATGGTAAGACCTTGAAAACCTAGACTGAACTGAACAAATCATTGAATTGTTGATTAACAATCTTAAAACTTCTTTATGTGAAAGAGTGTTAAACCAAGGTACAGTTGGCCGATATATTTGACCCATTTTTCAGTATATTGTCATTAAAATGATAATTCAGAAATCCTCTGTATGTTTGACGTAACGAGTGAAGACCAATCAGCTGCTTTTCTAAATTTTGTACATATTTTCTTGTTTGACATGTACTTAAATTAAAAAAAAAATGTTTTAACATGGTGATTATCTTAATTTTACTTTGACACCGATGACAAAATAGTTAATACACATAATGATGTGAGGTTTACATGAAGTACAGGATGGGGTATTCTGACGTCATTGTTGTCGTCATAGTTGTGTAACGTTTGTCACATGGCCAATATGGTGACCGTATAACGTCATACAAAAGAGGGGCTTTGATTCCCCTTAGATTCTTCTGGTACGCTTAAAAATTGCGGCATCCAGAAATCAAACCTGAAATAGTGTGTTAAATATTTCGTAGAACAGGAGTGTTGTTAACGATTAAGTGAACCAGAAGGTTTACTCAAGAGTACCTTAAGTACATTACAGCTTACCTAAGATGATCGCATTTACCTTAAAACTTACCTTAAACGGCATCATCTACTCGGCATATTTAAGACGACCAAATCTTAGTCTTTTCCTTAATACTTCACCCTCGAGTAGAATTTCCCTAACTTTTATATATATTTACGTGACGTTGCAATTGTATTGATGTGGCGAATCTAACGGCTTATCTTACAGAACGATACTAAACTGGAAAGAAAACCCGCCCATACACGTCTGGATATGTCCACAATAATGTTGGACATGATGGAGAATATTTAAGAACGAGTACATGGCTTTACTAACTCCCCGTAAGTAGATAACCGTATCGACGTCACTTCCGGATGAAGGTCAAAATCAGAAAAAAATAGTTTTTCGTACAGGTGCGATAATTTGCAAAATGGTCACAACATCATTTTATGTGGTTATTTTTGAGAAAAATGTATTTCATCATTTTTTGAATTTTTTTTGAATATGTGCGATACCATCTAAGATAACAGGCCTGGTAATAACCGAAATAGGGACCTAACCAACCAACAACAATTTGCGCTCATGACCATAACATGATTACATAGTGTTATTTGAGAGTGGGTAAATACCCCCTCTCAAAATACACTATGCCTATATAATACTAGTAAAATGCCATTAAGGTTATCCTCAAAAATAGGGATAACTAAGATCGTAAGGATAACTTTTCTAATCTATTTTTCAATGACGTCATCGAATTTTTGTATGACTGTAGGGTGTACTTTTTGACTGACTGGGTTGGTTTTGACGTCGTCATCGCATTTTTGTATGACTTTAGAGTTTCTTTCGACTTTCGGGTTGGTTTTGTCATCGAGTGTTTGCAACTCTTCAAGCATACAAAATATCCAGAATTATCTCTCTTTTGTCGTTAATTATTTCGGTTTAGATTTTATACATTACATACGATATTAACGACTGATAAAGTGATTGATATATCCACATTTTAATGACAAAATTGTCATTTTCATCAAGTGTTCATGCTTACCGAGTTGAACTAGCAGAAACGCGTTATATGAAGTTTTGGAGTCGGCCTGTTTTTGGTGTTATCCCTTTTACTTGAATTTTTCAATTTTAACGAAAATGTAGCTTTTGAATGATTTAAGTAGAAATGAAGTATTTTTTCATTTTTTTCGAATTTTATTCTTTAGAAAAAGAAATATTAATCGATTTTTCAACGAAAATGTAGTATTTTGTACGATTTTTTTAAGCCATCTTATATATAGTCATCCTGATTTGGAGTCTTCCTGTTTTTGGAGTCATCCTGTTTGGCATGCAAATCGCTTCCAATTTCGTGTAATTTAATGATGACAGAAAATGGCTACATGTCCCCAGTTTGATTTTCAATTTATTACAAAAAAACTGTAATTAACTCGTATTAAACAGGGTATCATCGATGACCAGTCGACGCATTGTTCCCCGCTTCTCTTTTTTTATCTAGTTTCTCTTCTTTTGTTTCTCTAAACAATTGTTATCTTCCTTTTTATTTAGTTTTATTGTAATGTTTTAGCTTTGAACAACTCCTTGGATATGTGGTGATTATTTTTTATTATCTTCTTATTTTCTGTAGAGTAATATTTTGTCAAAAACATAACAGAAAAAAATATACTTTTATTATAAAGCTTATATTTGCTTTTGACGTTATAACTGTTTGTCCACATTGGTAATAAAAGAAGCATTGATGAATTCACTTACCAATAGGCCATATGCACGACGAAAATGGATCAAGAATACGTTTGTCATATACCAATTTATACGATTTAACTTCTGGTCTATTATATAGTCAATTATTACACATGTCTCTCGTGATGTTGGTACTCATCCTGGGTACAGTCTGTGTACGAGTTACACTATCGTTCATGACCTCAAAATTAACCATTTGGTTGTTCTCATTGTTAATCCGAAACCAAACTTTCCAACACGTATTTCCTTTGTTTGTAACGTAAGCATAGTTTTTTGCTCCACCAGAAACAAATTCTGAGGTGAATTCATCTTCGTCCAATTCACTGGTCAGATTTCTCATATAATTACCCAGGGTAAGATTGTCAGGTATGTAGATGTAAATGACGGTGTCTGTGTCATGGTAAATCACTCTATCATTTAGTTTCATGACATCATACTATGTAAGTCTGGTCCAGCAGGCGGTGAATGATGATATAACAATGTTGGTTGACGTTTCTTTGGAAATACATACTGTGCTGTTTTGGTATTTAAAAAGTAAATTAACGTTGATGATTTGAAAGTTCTTCAATTGTTTTGTAGAATACGTTACGAGGTTTCAATACTCGGAGAGTTGGTTGGCGTCAAAGTATTGGGATACATAAGTTTGGAGTTAAAAGTGTGTTGAACAATCAGACGGCCATCAACGTGCTTCCTATTTGAGGAGTGTAGTTACGTAAGGCGTGAAAATCCCATCTTTTTTTGTCGTGGGATCATACTTTGAAGTCTCTTTGAAATGGTAGACTTCGTAGATATTCAGCAATGGATACACTTGAACGAGGGTTTCCAGGATCTCGAGTACGCACCATGTTCCTACGAATGCTCTGTTGATGTCTGAACCACGGATTTTCTAGTTGTCTTTTACCAAATGGTGTAGTTTTATCGCACTTGTTCGTCCACCAAAAATACTTTCTTTCGGATCCAATCGATCTTACACATTTAAAGTCTTGATAATATTTCTTATGTATTCGTTTTTTTCCACAACTGTATAGCCGCACTACTGGTTGAATCTATTATAGACTTTCTAAAGTGAATGCAAGCACGCTTAAGAATGTCAACGTCGCTCTTGTAGTATTTGATGAGTTCTTTGTGAAAGCCAAACTTACCTTTCTGTTCAACGTACCAGGTAAACAATGCATGGTGGCCTTCTGACATAATTTGATCGATTGCATAACATGATACGTCGAGATAAGGTCCTTCATAGATCAAACTGACCAATTTGTTAAACAAATTAGGACAATATCCCTTCTTTAATTTTGGAGGTCCGGACGCTTTGGGTAAGGTGGTTAGTTGCATAGGCAGGGAGCTCAGATAATCTAGACCTTTATTATTGAGCTCCTCAACCATCAGGTACTGTTTTGTGCAATTGAATATTCCGTTTCCTGGACGTGTACCAGACTTCGACATATTCTAGCACAAGGTATCCGTCGAAGCCTTTCACATTGTGAGCTAAACTTGTGACATGCCGATGTTCATTACAAAGGAGCACTTGAAAAAGTTTAGACACATTTCAGATCCTTCGAATATTAAATTATAGCACCTGTACATTTACTACAAGGCGTAATACAGTTGTGAAACCGCACAACGCACCAAAGTAGCGTGCGCACACCGTGCATACATCGTTCACACACCGTCCGCACATCGTCCACACATGGCGCGCACAACTGTGCGATTTAGCAATCGTTCGCCCCGTTGTGCGCTTCTCTCCGCACAACTGTGCGATTTGGTATTATTTGTAGATCAAAATTACGGAATGACAAAAATACGGAAGTATTGTATGCGATAATGTACACTGTGTATATATCTGTAATTTCTCATCACAATAATCAAGATTATACAATTTCACAATGCGTGTTACACAGTATTTCAGCGACCGTTAGGCTGTCAAGAACGGGTTTGGCACCACGGTTACAGAACAGGTAAATAACAATTTGATGGGTGGCCGGAGGTTTACCTTACAAGTGCCTGACACACAGAGCTGATATGCGATACCATTCGACCGTAATGAATAGTATTTGTTATTTGCATTCGTTTGCCTATAGCTCCCCTTCACCTGGATTTTCACACCCCGGCCTTACTCAACGAGTTACGTAAGTGCCCCGGGCGGGGTGAAAACTACGGTACAGGTACATGTACACAGTGGTTATGTTTACCTGTATACGGGATTGTGTTGTAATTTTACATGTGTCGATTAAGTTTGTATAAAAACACAGAAAACACAATTTCTAAATATAAGAATGTATAGACAGAAAGATGAGTTTATAGATGTTGCTAGAATATAGAAACATACGTAAACATCAAGTTTATATGTTTAAACATGAAACCGTATACATTGTTAAGGCGTTCCTCAATTTACACCAACCACGATTGTTATCGCACAACGTCCGTCCATCGTGCGCACAGCTTTTTATGGATCGCCCATCGTGCACACACCGTTCACACACCGTGCACACATCGTGTGCACACCGCACATCGTGTAACGTTGTGCGATCCCACAACTGTACTACAATGAACAGTCGGGCACTTATGACACCATACATACAGTCTAGTTCATCCGAATCTATACACGAAGCACCCAACGTTTGCGCAACAACTAGATTAGGTATATGTTCATTTTTTCCACACTTCAAACCGCAACAGCTGATACAAAGACTACAAGCCTTACACTACATGTCAGGTGTACACCCTCGACACCCTGTCATATGCGTAGGTTTGTATTTGTCAAAACATTGGTTCATCGATTCCTGTGTAGTTTCGAAATCATCAAAAACAAGGCGAAAGTATTGCGTTGATTTTTGGTGCAACGGAGATAATACAAATGATCCGTGTAAGCCCAATCATCACATGATTTGCAGTGATACTTCTCACAATCATGATTTTCTATGAGGTTCCGAGGCATCGTGACGTGACGTCTGGGACATCGATACTAGGTACTAGAGACCGTTCCATTCTTGAAAAGCTGTATGTCGTTCCAAACAATCGCGATTTCTACAAAGTACATTCATTGAATTCCTTTTCTGTTATACAATTATTCATCAGGCAGACTTTGCAGTATGTATCGCATACGTGCTTTTCTTGGTGTGATTAAGACATCATACATATGTTGCAGAAGTAAGGTCTGATGAACAATCCAGTTATCGATGTTATACAATCGTAATGATTGTTGTGCAACTGAAAATAAATATGGATATACCAGTATAGATTTCTTTCAGGCAAAACATCCTCCCTACAACCACATATTGGCCCCATCCAAATGGTCTTGGTTTTTTCAATATTAATTCAAAGTCCAGATTTTTTTTGTATCCGATTAACATTTGGGATATTTCACTGCCGCACTTAATAATTCTACACAGAAAAACAAAAGGTAAAGAGACCCAATAAGACCGTATGATAAGGACTTATTGGGTTCCCTGTCTTACCTCATGCTTTGCATTCAACAAATCGGAACAGTTTCCATTATTTGTAACACAGCAATATATTTTGTTTTGTTCATGAACCCGGAAGTTCGTCGACCAGCCGGTGCAATTCATAGGTCAAAAAATCTGGAAACAGACTTTTATACGATTATTGCTCATATGGAGAGAAAAAGGGAACATAATTTATGTTATTTGTGCTGTGACCATCCAGGTTCCTTTACTCAGCCTGGAAATGCGTTTAACTACCAATCAGTCGAATATATTGGCCAATAACTCTTTATTATACTGCCGGAAAGTCCTTCATACAGGGTCTTGAAGACATTTTCTGAAATTGTATGTTAGTTGTTTATAAAGTAAAGACCATGGCTATGACAATGCCGAAGAAGAGAGTGGGCCTGGCTAGGCTAAGTCATCTGGGTTTAAACCTCCGACTTAGTCTTGTTGTTATGCTGTTTTATTTTTGTCATATCTCTTCTGTCTTTTTGAGAGATTAGCCTTCTAATACTGGCTCTTACTTCATGCATTTGGCGTTATTAGCCAACGTTCTTTTCAAATAGGTTCCTATTGTGGTTGCACACTCTGTGGCTGTTACTCCCATATATCAGTAAATATATTGGGCATTCTCTCTGCTTTCCTCTTCATTGGTATTTTATTACGTTTGTGCGTGACGCACATTGGATGTTTTAGTTTATTTATCCTCAGAAAGTGTTACTGCCCTTGATTACTGTCCTGCTGTGCATAGATGATTTCGCTAAAAGTATTATGTAATAGTTTTATGTAGCTATTGCTGTAAACAGGAGTGAAATTATTATTCTAAAACCAATTTTCAATATGTTTATGTCATACATGTGCTGTGACCGTTCCTCCTCATCCATTGCTACTTCCGTTTGTATCTTTTCGACTTTACATTGATTATTACCAAGCCTTGCCTGTGTATAGAGGCAGGTCAGAAGGGCTCCTCCAAACGGAGATTGTAGCTGTTATTTTCGTTTATATCATAAACAAATTAATGGCATTGGTGAAAAGATATACACAGTCAAACTATGATAAGTAATGCATGCATCGTGAAAATCGGTCATACAAGAAAAAAACTGAATATCAATCATTTTAATAAGTTGTAAATTAAGTTGGTCAGTTTGATAATAAAAGCACAATAGCTGATTATGAATGACAAAAAAATACAAATGGACAACATGTTTACAGAGGTATGTTTGCACGAGGAACAATAATTTCTCTGGGCACATCGTGCATAAATATTTTGTATATCTTCTGCACATGAAGCTGTCATAGTGCGCACACGTTCCTACAATCAAACGCACACTGCACATGGTGTAACGCTGTGGGATCCGAAAATTGTACCTAATAGTTATTCAAAAATGGAAAAAAAACAGACAAAAAGTGACCAACTTAGATGTTTAACTGATAATAAACATATACATTCTTGTGCAAATGATAAGTACCAGTAATTCCTATATGTCAAGCTACAAAGGACACTGTACAGCGAGAGTCAAAAGAATCAATGTTAATCGATATATTAAAACCTGGTTTAAATTGTTCTAACAGCACAGATCGTTGCATGAATAAATAGGGGAAATGTATATAAAAAGTCTGTTACTATACTCATGCCTGTAACTTTAAAATTTTATAAACATGTATTTATTTTTGTAACATTGATAATTTTGGCATCAATTGTGGTAGGTTGCATTGCGACGTCATAATGTACCATGACGTCATCACTTTCTGTGTTGTGTTGTTGTCCTGTAAACATAAATAATATGTTCCCCTGAGGAACCACTAAAGAGGTGAAAGCGCTAGGAAGGTACTAAGAAACTCTTAGTTTTAGTTTTTTTATATTTAACCATTACAAGGACTTTGAATGTTTTTTTTCTGGTATATTATATTTATATCGCAGACATCTTTTGATGACCCATTTTGAGGTATTGCTCATGGAGTTATTACTGATTTACATGTTAGAACTATTATGATCGGACAAGATGATAATCTGACAAGATGATAATATGACAAGATGATATTGAGAAAAATTCTAGTCAGGAGTTACTGATGTGTTATTTGAATATGAGTGAAAGAACAAAAAAGTAAATTCAGATCAATTTCAGATCAATTTGACCTGAAAAATGCAAGAAAAGTCACATTCGGGTGAAAAAATAAGCGAAATTTGAACTGAAAAATCACCGTGATAGCAAACGAAAATTGATTTGAATTTGACATGAAAGTTACTTGAAATGATCATCAAAAATCTTTGTATGTCAAATTTAAGAAAGTTTCATGTCAATTAACGTTTTTGCTCTTTTCAGATGAAAATGACCTGAAAATTGATATCTGGAAAATGTTCCCAGTGAAATTTTACCGTAGGAAAGCATTCAAGTATGATTGATGTTGATTTTGTTTTTGTATTGGAACATTGTTCATGCTTATAACAGTTGTTTAAGAAAAATGTAAATAAACCATGATCAAAACGAAATAATTGCTATAAACATATTTGTTTATGTTTTCTTTTATAACAATTAGGTTAGGTGGTCGGCTTTCTTGATGAACGCTGTGTTTACTATGTTCGCTCTTGAGTGTTAACCGTTACTAGAGGATACCGGAAGTTCATAATCACTATACTTATATCATGAATAACATGATACACAAGGAAACAAGTACAAGGACATCCGGTGACAATGATGTTTTCTGAATGACTGAAGTGCACTGCTAAGGAGTTATTTCTATTTTGCAATTCGTTTTGTCGTAATGTATATTCATCTATTTTTGGAAGGGGGTCACCGCCATGACTTGTATTATTTACTTCGTTGAGAAGTGTGCATTTTCCATGCTATGTACATTTGTGTAGTTGCATCCGTTTACAAATATATTCATGTTCACATTTCATGCTATGCTAGTTTTACTGATCGCGCTTTCGTGTTTAGTAGTTTAGAAATCACTCCCTCCCTGATTTTATCAAACACATGTTATGTAGATTTAAATCCGTTTAAATAATACAAACTGCAAATTATAGGGTATTGTTCAGTCCTATACAGCTTTATTGTTCCATTCTAAATGTTCTGCAATCCATAAGCTGGACAAATATCACAGTCAATCAATGACGGCCAACACAACCAGCTAGTAACACACTACAAACCATTGTGAGGTCCACACAGGACATGGATGAGTATTAAGCACAGGGCGGATAATAATTGCACATAAATTCGTAATTGTAGTTGTCCACAAAAAACTGTCACCGTTGCCCACTCAGGACTGCTTACAGCTGCCCTTACAGAACTGCATACAGTGTCTTACTCAGGCCAAGAGTTACCAGATTATACAGTTGTCTACACATAACTCTATGAGTCTATAGAAAATGAAATGTGGTTGCTACTATTGACACATGCTGAATATATACAAAATAGGGTTGGAACTATGATATGACCCTCTGCTTTCAGAAATAAAAACACATTTGTTTCTCAAACATATAGCACAACCATATCAGTCTGATATACAGCATATGGTTGGGACTGTGACACTAGATTAATACTTAAGTACATATTTTCGCATTTTAAAATACACAAATAGGAATCAACACGTTGGAATCTTTAACACTTTTTCCCCCTGGTATGCTCATGTGAATGTATGCACTAATGGTACGATGTTTACGGAACGACAATCCGGTCTTAACTTGTTGACTCGTCTCTAGTCACTAGGTTAAATATGAATTGTTGGCAATGAAGTAAAAAAAGACACCGAGCGAAAAATGTAGGATACCATCGCTAAAACATATGCATGCTTATATATAAACAACATGTTATACCATCTTATGTAAGAGCAACGTTTAATATGCAAGTCTTCTTACCTTTAATCCGTTTATATGGCCATTTGTTTTGAAATAAACACTTATTCATAGATACATATTTACATTCTTGATGTTTGTTCTCTACATCTATATATCAACTGAAAACAACTGCCATTAGACCATGAATACACTATGAATACAACGATAATCGTGCAACCAGTCAGCTGATTTCACGCACAGTACCGTTTATGAAAAGAGTTATCTTCCCTTCTCAGTTATAACGTAGTTGCGTGAAATAATAATAAATATTACAAAAAACATAAATGGTGCACCATTGTTCTATCATTTTTAATGTACATTTTTATTTATAACATTGTCATACTAAATACTGCTTCCGACTCCCTAAATCGTTCCGAATCGTAGGTAACCAACACTTGTCGTCTGCTAAGCTTAACCTACAAGATGACGGATGTAGACGGAAACTTTCTAACAGAGAGCCCCATCAAGACGTATGGTGTATTTTACTTACCAGATTCATTGGATTTTCTTCCAGTGATGAATTGAAGAGAAAATACAACTAAAAGTAAGTATATCTCCAACACAGGATCGTCAGAATTCACTGGTGAAGGAGAAGCCCAAAACCCGCGGGAAACTAACACTGCTACGCAGATGAATAATCCGACCCAGGGATGTCCTATCCCCCTAGTGACAGTGCCGAAAAGAGAAGCCCCGACCCCACGGAAAACCAGCACTGCTAACGTTACACAAGTAAACAAAACAGAAACCCACTAAGCAATAAAACTAACCTCGCAACTTATGAAGTTTAATTTCTGACTTATATAATTAATAGAATCAAAACAAATGTTAAAAAATGCATTTCAAGTCGATTTCTTGTGTTTCGAATTTCAACATAATGTTAAATAATGTTCATATCGAATACATCGACCACACGGGATATACCAGTTCTTCCCCCGGCACATATATTCAAATCTCTTTCTGTGGAAACGCAGAAAAAGCTAGTAGGGGCCAACCAATCTGCCTCTATTAAGATAAATACAATCTGGACGAATGGAAAATATTCCAAGGTAAATAAAACATGTCAGCTTTTAAATGGATGAAAAAATCAGATTTGGAAATTGTTGAATGTGTCGATCTGTGTAGTACGTTCTGTTATACAGTACTGGTAAAATGAATCAGTAATTGATAATTTGTATATAAAGCAATTATCTAACCATTTAAACAATCACACAAATGACGCTCATTTTTCACTTAAATCAGTATGTAAAGAAGACACCTTTTTACATGAAGATTGAAACCAAGGGGTCTATGGGACAGACTTCGACGAAGAGAGTGTTAGTGAGGAAGACTTTGCAGATATCCTCTCCAGCACACCATGCCGAGGAATACCATAGAAGTACACTTATCAATATAAGAGGGCGGTAAATCGTCATATAGTGGACATAGGTCGGAATATTGATATTGTTCGCGGGATAAATTTCTAAAAAGCGAATCGTACACTACATGGTCAAATTAAAGGAGCGTACGGGGACTTGGATGGCTCGTCCAACGACACACAATGTAAAGATATCGCCCTTACATTTAACACAACCACAATTTATCGTCTTAACTCCAAGGGGGGTTATTCCCCCCTTACATCCTCCGACAGAACGTATTGGACAACCTGGCGATCCATGTTGTGAC
This sequence comes from Mizuhopecten yessoensis, assembly GCF_002113885.1. Lineage (NCBI taxonomy): Eukaryota > Metazoa > Mollusca > Bivalvia > Pectinida > Pectinidae > Mizuhopecten > Mizuhopecten yessoensis. The sequence goes on from NW_018406839.1 coordinate 88,463, forward strand.
AAGGGAACTTGAGTTCCACGAACAGTTAAGGGCTGAATCTTTTGAATTTATTTCAGACGAACAATGTTTATATGCCACACTAATTCATAACACAAAACAAAACAAAACAAATATCAGGGTGGGATTTTCTCTAGTGAATCCCCAACAAAACGCATGTACGCCATTGGTTCACTCCACTGTCCCATGGCAATGCTGCAGTTGTTAATTTCAAGAACGGATCAGGCCGCTGAATACATATTCAGCCACTACATCAAAGAAGCTGGTCTAGAAATGCCTGTTAGCTATACGTGTAAATCTATCGCTAAACTAACATATACTAATTCCATGGCCGACATTTGTAAGAGTGCAAACATTTAAAAAAGAAATACACATGAGATTTCCTCCGCTAACGCGCTCCGCAGGATATGTAGATCGGCTTCTGCTATTCAGTGCCGCATTGTACATGAAACAAATCCATTCAATCCCTATAAGCATGAATATTTTTTTCTTCACATCAGTCCATATTTAATATTGCAACGGATTTGATTAAAAAGTATGTCACTAGTCCCACATTGCATGCCCATGCAATTCAGAAACGCATCTCGGATTAACAATTTTACCGAAAATTCTGATTCATGTGTTGCAAAGGCGTTTAACAGACACAAATATAGTACAACAAAATGGACACACTAATTTTGTCAACATGTTTAACGAATCATATTAACTAATCTAGTGTTTATGTACTTAGTCTTCAATAAGGTACTACTCGGCATCATTAATCACGAGACATTACACTGTATACCCTTATTAACTAAATACAAGTAACGGCCGGTTACTCACGTATACTATTGACTCGGGATATTCACATGATGTACTATTTTTAGCTTTGTAGAACGGACTACATCGACCAGGAAGTTCGTAATCATTACAAATGAACATACGGACGTATGCTAACCAGAGATATGTCTGGTATTAGCTTACAAAAACACAGTATATTTGTATCTCACAGTGGACATAAGTTCCACCTGTTGATCTTACTACTGACAAGCCTATTAACGACAGGTACGTACATAATTTGCTGTGTTGTGACTTGGCTAATAAATAACCACGACTAAATGATAACTAGCAGTCAAATGTGTGTATAGCTTGAGTGTGATGACAGTAAAACTAACTAGTAAGTGTGACGTATTTCGTATCAAAAATGTTCATACCTGTACACACAATATGACAAAATTTTCAGTTAGTAGTTCGCTAGCATGCGGACTGTATGCTGATAAATTCGGATCTCCTAGACGGCTGGTTGTGGTCGGGTCTTCAGCAAGACTCGTTAGTCTTGTTTGCTTGATTCACATGTCTAAAGTAGAGTGTGTTGGTGGCTGGATGAATTACAGCTTCAATGTTATGTGTGTGTTATTATCATTGTTTGATATGACATTCTGTGTTACAGTGTAACCATCGAAAAACGGACTTATTACATGCACAATTATATATAAGTAATAACGACAGTATGATTGGCACATAATCTGAACAAACAAAATTAATTTGGATACGTATTACTTAAAAATATATACGAATACAGAAGTAATTACGACAGTGCAGACAATGTAATTCTCATTTGTCTGCACTGTCGTCACTACATGCACTTCCTTGCTTATATACTATGTATATTCATTGTAGCATATATCATATACACATATACCCTCGTAAATGATAAAGGCACTCTATGTGATGAGTTTCAAATAACTGCTGCATATTTCGTCATCAATTGAATATCAATACAATAATGTAATCGGCCATACGATGAGTCTCTCTATTTGTTTCGTTTCCACTAAAATTAAGGGTTTATTAACGGGGTTATGATGTTGATTTTTATTAAATGTGGTGATTTTATATTAATATTTATTTGTTATAAAATAATTTTAACATTGTTCCGTATTTTTTTCCGTATATTTAATTGACGCATTAAATGCAAGTAAAATCAATGTTATGATGATAAGACGTCACTATTTATTTAGCTTCTTTGTTTCATTTTTAATAGATATGCATGCATTAGGATGTCATAATGTTCGTCTTCAAAAGTATCCGTACATAAAATATGACGTCGCGCATCAGATCAAATAGAATCTGCTTAGAAGCCTCAAGTTGGACAAATTAGTCTATACTATGAAAAAAAGTTATCCTTACGGACAACGAAATAATGGTAAAATGATAAAATATTAAAGCTTAGGAATATATCAGAAGTCGAGTTTTCATCGTTTAATGCGCAGAGTTACTCTTTATAAGGTTAATATTTGCGCATGTACTGTTCTCATTATGTTTTGGATCAATCGTTTGTTGGACATTCTGTAATATCAACTGCCTCGTGCACCGATTTTCACTGGGAATGGACGTAAATTCATTACTGAGCTGTCCTTAAAGTTTCTACAAAATCAGTGGTATCGACGTCATTCAATGCTTTCTAGCTACACTCATTTTTCTGTAGTTCCAATGCTTTTCATCGTTTTTACATTTCCCCTTCAATATTGCCATTCATTTATTGATACGAATATCAATATCATATTTATAAGTAAAACGGTGATATTCATATTTATACTTCATTAGACGAGTGTGTAGCAACTTCCGTTTACAAACGTATACATCTGACGCAACATATTTACTGATTATATATTTGAATGTGTTGTTACACCGGCAAGGAAGTTCGTAAACTGTATAATTGAACATAAGCTAAAAGATATTTGTTTTTAGAAACATGCCCCTGACAGTAAATCTCAACGTCTTATATATTAAAAGTAGGTCACTGCTACCTTATTTAAAACAACAAAAATTAGATATGACAATATTTACAAATCATGTCATACATTTATCAATAGGATGATTTTTAACAAATATTATAGCAGACATTTATCGAAAAGATGATTTTTAACCAATAATATTGCAGACACATTATTGCTTTTGTAGACATTCAATCAGTTATCTTTATAAAACTCAGTTTATCCTCTTACATATATACAAGTTTTATATTGCGTAAAGACCCGTATTTCGTTATTTTTTAAGTTACAATGTTAGGGATCAAATGACAGGATAATGCTTCGAAGTTCAAACTGATCGACCAGATCGAATAAATTTAATTCAGTCAGAATATGTCCGATATATCTATACAGTTACCTGTCTGAAAAGGAAACGTTGAGCCCGTCCATTGCATACCGTAAGCACAATTATAGATTACAGATTATTTCTGCTTAAAACCATTTATGTCTATTACCCTTTCTTTGTGGGAGAAAACGCTTAAATACCCGTGAGTTGGTTGTCGATCATAGATTAGAGCTGCACAGGTAAACATGTCCTAGCGATGGATATTATGTACAATGAAGTTATAATTACAGCATCCCAGTGTCATAAAAGTTTGCCACGCTTTGAATTGTATTCATTTTGTCAACAATGTTTTATGATTATGGAACCGAGACGTGGGGTATGTATTATGATTGTTCAATGTTATTCGTTTGTTTTCGAGAATGACGAAACTGTGAAATACATGAACTCATTTCTAAACATTTTCTTCGGGTTGGTAAGTATTTATTATGAACAGTTATTTTTACACAACCAATACAATTTCCTATGTGACGTTTCGAAGACTAGTACGACAAATGACCAGTGAAGCGAATGAACACAAATGTGTAAAATGTGTACGAGTTGTCCACAAAAATCGATGTTGATTCGGCTACGATGTCAGCGTATGTTCAATAGTTGTTGTATATGTACCGAAATGACTCGATTCAGCTACGTTTTGTTTAAATAGATAAATAAGCAAAGAAGGCAATCCGTCCATTGTGCAAGACAAAATGATGAACATGTATACATCACAACATATAAAACAAATAAACAGTCACAAGGAAGCAGTACTACAACATACAATCCATAAACAAAAGAAAACAAACAAGTTGCCACCTTTGAAATATGCTGATGTTATCGTATATTCCATTGGTTAGCTTGTAACTAAGGCTAAATTTCTTGAAAACACGACGACATTTTTTCACAAACATTACCCCCCCCCCCCAAAAAAAAATAAATAAAATTGCGGGAGACGTATACCTGCATATAATAAAAACAATCTTCACGATTTTTGATAACTGAATTATTAAGTGAAAAATTCAATACGAAATACGAAGCAGAAATATTTTCAGCTGTTGCTAAGTAAACTGAAAAATACAGAATATAAACGTTTATGAAAAATCAGAATTGCTTTTATATTTCTATATTTTCAGATTTTGATTTTTTTTTATACATTTTGATTGAAAAAACTGAATATAAAATGTGATACTTGCATGCATGGATTCCGTTCAGAGACTATCATACTATGACGTCATGTCGTACTCAATCGGCCGTCATCGGCCATTACCTTAAAAAAGAGCCGGCATTATAACAATGAGCTACGTGTTCATTTATTGTTCAAAGCTATAAATGCTTAAGCTGTTGATTACCATTTGTTTAGAATATGAACAAAACAATTTTAAAACATTTTCAAAGTCTTTACAAAATTTATTTATGCATAACCACTAACAAAATAAACAATTGATAATGGTTTATGTCGAAATCAACAACGTTTTTATCCAGGTCACACACACGAGTTTTCATGCTATTTTCATTAACACACCCTGTGCCAACTCATAACCTGTAATACGGAAACTGCTTGATTTTATCTTGCATACGTACCTGTCAAACCTTGATGGCTAACACAAATTAAAATGGGGCTGACCAGTTCTTATACATGCAACGACTTTTATTGATGATGAAGTTGTTTGTCCTTTTTGTTATTTGATTGATTTATATATTTATTGATTTATATCATGAATATCATGATACTATTTATTGGGGCGATTTTTCTGTGGATGACACTGTCTGTGATTTGTGGGTGGGTGGGTGGGGTTAGTTTTTATAGACAACATTGTCGGAACAAATTTCTAGTGTTGTTCTTGCGAAATTTTTCATTTATTTACTAAAACCCTGATAACAATTAATGTTCACAACCAATATACTAGTACTTTATATAGTTGCTGTCACATCAATACACTTGTTCAATCTTTAACCTCTGTTTACGGCATGGTCGAACGGGAGTAACTCCGTGACGCCATTTTGACGTACAGAGACACCCCGTCTCTCGCAGTCGCACGTGTTTACACGAACAACTACATTTCTGTATTTTTTTCAATACGTTTACTTACATTTGTATATTGATTAAGTTTACTTCGCCATTTTTGCAATAGTTAGCCTTCGGTAACAAGTTAACCGAGCTGATAAACGATAACATAAGTATATTGCATGACCTAATCCAGGTTCCTCTGACTAGCCATGCCATATCCATAACACATATTAGCCGGATCTGCATGGCTATCCTGCATTAAATGGCATATCACGTACCAAAATTGTTTTAGGAAGACCTTGTGTGTAGATATAAGATCATATAGATGTACGTAATGGACACGCCGATACAATGTTACCAAGCACCCTTACCTGTTACCAAGTACATGTTAATGACCAGGTAACGGGTACCAGTTTATGGTAATGCACGTTTTTCCTCGATGAAGTTACTTGCAATGTTGATGACACCCATTCAAAACAAGTAGGGCTCCCTTATTGTTGCGTTATACAGTTTTCATAAATTAATAACATGTATGATTCTAACAAATTGTGCATTTTAATCGAACTTTTGGTGAAAACATTATTTTCAAAACACGAACCTTCAATTAATTTTAAACCTAATTGATTATGTTACACCTACAAGTTTATTTTATCATGACAGATGCTATAACACTGACCGGGTCGTCCCCAGTACGCTGTCCCCGGGAGTGAATTTACTCTGACGTGTGACGTACCAGAGGAGGCCAATGCTGTTAGCTTTTACCATCGTCCTGACGCGTCTACTCCAGTAGGTAGTGTACAAGTAGGTGGTAGTCAATGTTACAACCCGCCCGACCTCTGTACACCAGATGTCTGTTCCTGTGTATCCACGTCGACTGGAGGACGTGGTACAGTGTTCCGGTGGGTCATACAGCCACAGACGGGAGATCATGGATCTGTGTGGTTCTGTACTCGTACCAACTATAACCTGGCTGACCAAATACTGGACAGTCCGGACTTCACACTCACTGTGGCAGGTAGGTTTCAAATATATAAATGTCAAGTTCAATTGCAATGCATAATATAAAAAAATGAAATGTTTTATGTTTGTTTAAAATATTACATATGATCCAGGTCGTTAACATAGCCTCGTGACAAAATGAACTCCGTCGTATTTGCACTGTATACAAATCTTTTTATTTCAAATTGTCCCGGTTTATGGAAGTTCAGAAACATGCTATTTATTTTAAAGTATACTCACATTATATTATGTGACATGATTTCTTAGCAAGATTCGCTCAAATTATTGCCGAAACTCATATCCTGTAAGCTACATGATCCAGTTTTCAGGGAAAGGTACTTTTATGTAAACTTTGTATATATTCACTTGTTATAAAGTTTTTGTTTCTACCTAGTACGACAACTATGTCGGAAGGGACATCGCTGCAACATTACTTTCTCTAAATAACGCAAAGAAAAACGAAACCACACAATTTGGAATCTGCCTCGTCCGTAATCTATGATTTTTCTTGAACTACGGCACATGAAGTTTGCCCTGGTGTTACATTCAACACAGCATCTTCTGCAATGTAGGTTTTGTTCTGTGTGTAGTTTAACTGGTGATCTGAGGGAGCTGGTTCCGCTTTATAATGCTTGGTTAAAATATTATTTCAATGTTTCTAAAATACTATACCGTAATTTGTTGTTTCCAAACTGATTTAACTCTGATGTACATTGGTATGAAATACGGTTTCTGTTCCCGAGGCCTCAGTGCTGTATTTACAATGTCGTAGCACACATCTTTGAAAATATTGCTGTCATACATTTTGGTAAATTAGAAGTATAGTCAACTTTATCGTGGCCATTATTATCGATAAGTGTGAAGCAAGGTCCGTTTGGTATGTTACTCCGACAATGTACAGAAACAAACGAGTTAAACCATTGAGTATAGAGTGTCGATAAGAATTGGGATTTAAATGATTTTATTTTTAAAACACTGTCTGAAATAGGATGTAACAGCCATTCACTTCAACCTTGTATATGTAGAAAAAAACCATTCTACCCCTGTACGAAAAAGACAAATTGCATTTTGGACTATTACTAAATATTATGATGGTGTAATTCCATCATTACATAGTAACTATGGCCTTGACCTTTGACCAATGATTATCGTTAATGCAAATGTAACTAGATCTATAATGTTTGACGAAAGTCTTCCAAGGAATGTGCGGCTGCTGGATTGGTGATTTGGATAATGATACTCGTTACATACTTAGTATTTGTACTTGACCTTTGACTGATAATTCCCGTATTCAAACTTTTCAAGAGAACGTCAAGGACAAACATATCTGAAATACGAAATAAGGCCGCAAGAGTGCGTATTTGGCGAATCACATGTTCGAAATGTCGGGAAGCTAAATCCCCTCAAACATATAACGTTACCCAATGTTTGTATATAAACAATAAATACACAGCCTTAAATTAAGAGATGTTTGTCTTGGTATGACATTCGTTAACATTTCTGGATTGCTTGCCGAACTAGATAAAATACCCCAAAAAGCAGATATCTGTTCACCGTTTTAAATGAAGATTCATTTAGCATTTAGTTAATATCCATGTTTACTGCTTCCACCATTTAAATAACATTTCGACAATAATACTTAGTGCATTTAGGATCCATAGAGAAACCTGACATTGAATAATATGTATGTGACAACTACAAATGTACCTGTAGATGGTCCTGGAACCTCCCTAGCCCTGTCCCCACAGGACACTTTGTACACCAGAAATGAGGGGGAAACGTTACCGGACATCACCTGTACAGCTGACTGTAGACCCGGCTGTACCTTTGTGTGGACAAAACCTGACAACACCAACTTTACCGCCTCAGCTGTGTTATCACTGGGACAACTGGACAGGTCAGAGCACGGGACATACAGATGTACTGCTTGGAATGTTATCGGGACGTCAGGTATCACTACCAGTGTAAACGTACATTGTAAGTATATTTTATATCAAACCAGTTTTACCTGCTCTGGGAATCATACCCTTTAAATCTCTCTCACGCCACATTGATGTATTTACTATTCAATGTTATCCGGTTTAAACAAACTAGGTATATAATATACATTCAAAAGTATATTATGCTTATGGTGATGTTATCGAAACCTAAACTATTTACAAACTGTATGGCATTTGTACGGTACTGTACGTTTTGCAAATCGGAATGCATTACTACGGTAAACCTCCGGTCAGTTCGAATAGACGGATAGTTCGAGTACACTTTTTGAACAATAAAAATAATGGTTTTCTGTCTAGTGATAGTTCGGACCCTGCTTACACACGTTTCGGATTGTTTGAACACACAACTTGAGTACAAAAAACAAACAAAAAACCCATTAAAAATAAAAAAGAATGTTTCAGCCGAATACAAAATCACATTGTAATTATAACACTTTATATGTGTCAGCTTATTGTACTTATAAGTTGTGTTGTCGAAGTGGTTCAGGTACATACACAAGCAATCTTGCTTAATAAGGACGCCTTTCGAGTTAATTTACTTGTAGTATCGCTATGTTGTAGGATACTAGAAGTTAGAAGATATATTGATATAAATTTATATCCCTAAACCTATGAGTACCTTTTTCCTACGCGGAAAAAAATCCTTAAAGAAGCCAATTCATAGATCATCTTTTTGTGTATTCCCTTCGTTTGTGGTGGAGGGAGTAAAGAGGGGGAGGATGGTGGATATAATAAAAACACATTTTAACAAATTGTCAGATTTGTCAAAGGTGAAATTAGGCCATATCGGTATGCGTGATTTCTTCTCTGACAATGTGAGATAAAAATCAGCCATATTTGGCGAGAAGCATTGTTAAATGGCTGGGATTCGAAATTGTACAAATAGATGCTGGTATGATTTACCAATGGAATGGCTCTATCTCTAAGGTAGTATTTGTCATACTACTTTCGTTATAATATTTAACGTTTTTGCGTAAATATCCAGGCTAGCAATACTGGCCATCTTGGCTTCTTTTCACTCCGTAAAATATACGTAAATAGTGTGACCGCTTTTGAATGATTGGGTGTATGCATACGTCACTAAGTCAGTTAATCTGTAATCCACTGATCAAATTGACGATTTCATGTTCTGGGAAGATAATTGAACATTAAATCAGGTATGATGAGTGATGTTTTATATACATAAAGCATATCCGTTGGTTTGTATTAAATACAACTCCACCAAATTTAGTCATTGCTTATGAGACTTGCCAATTAATATGATAACATTTTCCTATAGCAATGACATTTGATTGTTCTTACACCGACCTTAGGTAAAATTTACAATGTTATAGCTATTGTTCCGTGTACTTCAATTAAATGTGGATAGCAGGTGTTTTAAGTGTGACGTAAATCAATACGAATTATAATCGTAGCAGTAACTAATAAGTCGGATAAAGAGTTCTGCTATGTTACCTTGTTGGGGGCTATACTAGTTACAAACATGAGATAGTTGTGATAATTGCGATGGCTGGATAAATAAAAAAGAAAATATTATGTGCTGTACGCTCTCTTTTTATCACAAAAAGTGGTCTATTTAATCATTATCAAAACAAAAAAGTGTGGTTTTATGTACGACAATATACATGTACGTCGTACTCAGTTGAACAATTATATTTGTATTCCGTATTATTTACAACTGCAAGAATATATTTTTATCATATCAAAGTCATCAATAATTTTAGAACCTTTACTTAAACGTATGTTTGCTTACTTCATGTCTAATGTTTGACATCATTTCAATGTATGTTCCTTACCATTGATATACCTATAATAGTTCACTGATCACAAACCAGGTCAAAGTATTATACCAACAATACTAATAGTTGAGATATGAAGTAATATATCATCGTTTCAAATAATTATATCGTTGTTTTTGTCGATATTTATACAATAACTTACCATTTATGTCGCAAAATAATCTAACGTTGCCGTATTTCTTAATCTTTAAGCGGAAACTGAAACATCAGCACATTATTATGTATACTAATAAAACTGTTGACGTATATTTAAATGAATTAGTCACCTTCTTTTTGTTATGAACAATGAAAAGAACTATGATTTACATTCTGAAAAATACATTAAAGTTAATAAAAAAGACTTCAGCATTTAGCTTGATTTTTTGTATTTTTTTGTATTGCATGTTATACTACATGAAGGTACTGGAATGATTCCACATCGGCTAGTAAACGGAGAGGAGATGAATACATGTGTACCCCTGCAAATCTTTAATTTGCGCATAATTGATAATCAAACATGGCTGAATTTAGCAATACACTACATGATTAATTTGGAAGAAAAGATGAGAAAGGCCCATACTTATAAGATACAATCAATGACGATCCACCGAGGTGTAATTACGATATTATTATGCAGAGATCCCCTATAACCTTTAAATGATAGCAATGACTATAAAAATATGCATATAATTCTAGAAAATAAAAAAAGAAAGTACCCGCTACTCGCAATTTATTTTATATAACTATATGGATATATTTAAAAATAGTATCGAATGAGAGATTATATCAAACAGTGCCGTTTTATTATCTGTCTGAAACTTATGAGATGAAATTCATCCGTAAACATTAGTGTTTTTATGACAGGCAGACTACGTTGTAAACAATAACAACCTAACTTCACATCACATTCACAGTTTGCCACATAGACTATGCATACTGCCAAATGACACTAGCGGTTTAATTATTGTGTAACATACTTACTTCAGCGACTTCTCATCATTTACTTATTTAATTTTGACAACATCAATGTTTCCCATCCTATCTCTAGAATATCGTTTGTAGTGTATTAAAAGCATATAATTGTGCATTCAGCAAAGCTTTCATTTGAGGCCCGAGCAAAAATCTGGAAATGGCAAATTGATGATTTTGTCCTTATATCCTTAAAGCTTGGTCTTTCGTGCAGAGCTGTGTTGTCTTGGCACCTGCACAGGTGTCGATATTTTATCTTGATTCAGTACAGAATGCCACTGGTGCGGTTACCACCGCATGTACCAACCATGACGCCATCGCCAACACAATTTGTTTCCTGTCAAAACATGAGAACAAATCATAATCCATTTGTCTTCAAAGTCATCGAAGATGAAGCGTTATGACGTCGTGTCGAAACAAAATCCTGATATGACTGTCAATCATGCAAACTACAGAAAACAACTTGTTTGCAGTGACCGTAGCGGTAAGACACCTTTTTGTAGATGACCGTCCTCACTAGGGATGGTGCCACATCTGTTACTTATCTATGTGATCGAGTTAGTAAGTCGTATGCAAGCGTTCCTATTTCACAGTGTACTTACATTGATGGCCCAACTATAGCAATTCAAAGAATTTGACTCCGTTGGGTTTGCTTAGAGAGAGGCAATGTATCAATTGTTGGATCCAGTTCTTTCGATGTTTGCAAGCAAGTACAGTTGACATTTCTCGGATAAGAGCCTACTGCAGTTAGCTATATGACTCCTAAATATGTTTGTATTTTCTATTTCTCTTGTCAGAATATTGTTGTTTGTCGTTCACTAAAATTGGTTGATATGCATTTTTCCTTCCTTTGCGCACGGTATTGGTGTTCACAAGATCAACATGCCACGTCATGGACTTTTATGATGACATTAATTACTATAGCATATCGATTGTCCTCGCGTTTAGTATCGTTAAAATAACGACTTAAGGTTGTGCAGATGTCAGCTATGATGTTGAATTGACATGACGGCGGATATTCTGAAATCCAAATATACCAAATGTGTTCTCATTTACCTGTTCGTTTACCGGATGATTTTTCTGTCTAGGGTGTCCGGGAAAATCAATTTAAAGTATGTAAGTTGGTCTGCTTTTATTGGTGGCATATGAACCAAACGCGAAGCAGGAAGAAACCCCCCAAAACTCTCTTGCTAAGGTGGAAATATCATTAACCACGGACCCGCCATGACAGTTTCCAAAAGAACGAATAAGTATGACGTCATTGATGTATACATTGACGTCATTATTTATTTTGACGCGAAAATTGAGATGTTTTATTGAGTAAAACATTTCTAGATCAGTGTATGTGTTAAGTATTCCGTCTTTTCGTATTGCAGAGTTATCTGGTCTTGTGAGCAAGTATTGCTTTTTATAATTGTTTATGAGAGTAACGTCATAATGTGTTTAGAAAACGACGTAGTTTCATCACACAAATGACGCAACAATCAATACCTGCTCACAAGAGCAGATAACTCTGCAATACGAAAAGACGGAATATAATGGGACATGTAGATCTGCCACATCGGCCCCGGCTGTCAACTGGACTTGTCACCCTTTTAATTTGTAACACTTTTTCTGATTGGATATAACCCCGCTCTCCCGGGGTATATACAAGCACTTGCGACGTGATATAACACAGACTATTCTATGATAGCAAATTCAACGAAACAGGCAATGAGGGGGCCGTTAGGGTGCCTATTGCAAAGATGGTTTTGTATTGTCTGAAATATTCCCGAAAATATGTTTTGTAGGGCTATTTTGGTAGCAGTCAAGTACAACTTAAACTCCCAAAGTGACTTATAATTTTGCAGGAAAAAAATAATAAAATATTACCTAAAATATTACAATGTGTGTGCACTATCATAGTAGGTACTCTTTATTTTCTGCAATTTTGAAACACAGTGGTTACACGCTCAGTACTTTATCGAGGGAGGAAGTGTTTGGTTTCAAAGACATATTTTCAAAAGAGTTGCGATATTATTAAGGGTATTCGTCTTTGTGTTGAACATGCACATAGAACCTGTGATTCCTTTTCTCGATGTCGTACATGTGTTCGTCTTACAATCACTGTCAGCTACTGCCGGTTCCGTTAATAATCCTAATACAAGTCTTCTTGATTAATTTGGTGGTGGTTAGTTAATTGGAAAAGACAAAGCCTTAAAAGAGCGTAGCTTTTGTTGATCTCTGAACTTTACTGATTCAGAATACAATTTTCAGAATGAGATAAGATAAACATTATTGAAAGTCGGCTCGTCGTGTAATAACAATAAAACACAAGCTCTAATGAGATTAAGATCAACATAACAATAGAGAAACCGAGCCAAGTTCTGCCCTTTTTTAAAAATTAAAATCCGTTCTAGGAAGTATGATAGCACGTCCGTTTTGAACATTATTCAACTTTTCCTGTCAGAAGATCAGATTGCCGAACGAGTCCCGCCATGGGGTAAGTTCGGACAGGCATTCAGGTAAGTTCGGCCTCCATTGGAGTCAGTTGTTTGTTTTCACAATTATAACTATTACTATTATCCATATGTTGTAAAGCGCCTTAGAGTAATTTTACAAATTATATAGGGCGCTATATAAATGCTGTATATTATTATTATTATTGTGTAGTCTGAGCTTGTTAGAATCGTACGGGAATGACGTCACGGTCGTCGAACGCGACGTCACTATCATCGATCGATATTGGAGCAACAAAAGCTGTTTGTATCCTCTCACAAGCCTGCATGGAGCGTCGTTGTCATTTTTTTTTTTATTTCATTTCTTTTGTATAGAATCCTTCATACTTTTATCGGAATGTTCGGTTTGTAACTAGGCTTTTGAATGGCTATTTTTATAACAAGTGTTATGATTGGTTATTTCTTTAACAAGGCTTATGATTGGTTCATTTTTAATCACAAAAACCTGAAAGGAAGCAATAAACTCTATAAATGCATTACGTCTGCAGTCAATAGGATTCCTATGGTGTTGTCAAACTCTCCATGCACTAGCCGTACGAGAGAGAGAAATTGTTGTCAAAACGGCAAAAAAATGATCTGACAAAAATCTGGTATGATCCTAAACACGTTGCCGGTTTTTCGGGCCCTTCGGGTGTTTACGCATTCGTCCGAAAAGAAGGAAAAAAATAGGTATCTGACATTAAAAAACACATCGAAGGCACCTGGTTCCTGCTCGTTGTCATAGATCATTTTTCGCGGTACGCTTGGGTTGGCTGAAAAAAAAGAAAGCCAGTGTTAGAAGCTTTTAAAACCACTTTCGGCAAACGAAAACCAAACATCATAAGAACGGATCACAGAAAAAGAGTTTGCGAATAAGTTATTTCAACAGTATTGTAAATCTATATGTATTACGCACGGCTTAAGTCGCAGCACTCATAAAGCTGCATTTTCCGAATCTTGTATAGGAAAGTTTAAAAATATTTTGTTCCGGTTCTTTCATTCCAATCAGACGTTTAAGTTTATTGACGTGTTGGCCGATATCGTTCGTAGTTATAACGGCAGGGTTCATTCGGCACCGTACGGATTATCGCCTAAAGAAGTACCGACAGACAATCCGTACGCGGTCCTACGTTAACGAAAGGAAAGGGCATCGCACGAAGAGGAAATATAAACTTAATAAGGACGATCAAGCGATATTGAGTTATAAAAGCAGAAATGGACGGAAGAAAATTATGGAGTGTCTCGCAGATATTATCGAGGAGACATTTCCGTGTATAAAGTCGAAGATTTCTGCGGCGAACCGATACAGGGATCGTTTCACAAATACGAACTGCAGAGAGTACACCGAGACAGATACACCAAGTGGAAAATCGAACAGATATTGAAAAAGGAGAAGGTAAAAGGTCAAACGCAAGTCCTCGTGCGATGGTTGGGGTGGCCAAAGAAACTCGATTCTTGGATTGCCGAGAGGGACATGCAACATTATATATTAAAGTGGTTATTTTGAAGCGAAATAACAAAAATCATTCCGTCGTCATGCCTCACGCGTGTCCGGCATGTTCCAAATCGTACGCATTGCAAAATTCTCTGTGGAAACACGTGTAAGAAAACACTCTTCTCTACCTAATACTATACTCAAAGTACGGCGTTTGCCCGCGCAATTTAGCGGAAATACCTCAGTCGTTTCGTACGACTATAATTTATCGTACGAATTGACGTCTACGCCACTGCTTTTTTTGAGCCCGCATGCGAGACCCATTTTTTTCCCTGGAATCATCGCGGGTTCTACCGGAAGTGGAAAACAGAGTTCGTGGAACGCTTTCTGCCAAACGTCGATCGCATGTTGACTCCTAAACTAGACAACGTCGTCTGATGTTACGGATAATACCAGACGTTGTACGGGTTCGTAGACGGCGTCAAGTTCGAACAAGGTCAGCCGAACTTGAAGAGTTTTGATCCAACTCTCAAACACCTAGTCATCATCGACGATCTGATGATGGAAGCCGACGATTCCGTAGCTTCGCTGTTTACCAAGAAAAGTCATCACGGTAACATAAGCGTCATGTACGTAGTATAGAATCTATTTCACCAGACGAATTATCACAGAAACCTCAGTCCCAACGCCCATTACATCGTGCTGATGAAAAACCCCAGAGATTCGTCGCAGATAAGACGTCTGTCTCAGCAAATGTTGCCGGGAGGAGGTACGCTATTACACGAAACATATTCAGCAGCAACGTCCAAACCTCACGGCTATTTACTCGTCGAATTGAAACAAGACGCAGAGTAAGAAGTTCGATTACGTTCGTTCGTTTTCCCGGGAGAATATCAAAAGGTGTATTCCGTTTAAACGTTTGAAAAATAACCGAAAAAGGTATAAATATATTAGTTTCGGTCAGTTCTCAGAAATTATCGGAATAATTTTTTAAGTTAGGATGACGTATGCTACGTCAAACATAGAACAAACACTAGATACTTGGAGTGTGTACGCATATGACGTAAAATAGGCTGGACATGGCGGACAGCCAGAAAGCGACGTTATAATTATGATCAGCAACTTTGGAAATACGTCGATCGCTATAGATAATTATTAGGTAGGGGCAGTACTACAAATGCACTGACGCATATCGCGGCCCCCGAGCCGCAGGTAGAATCCGCAAACGAAGTCGACTACATAGAAAATGTAATTTTAGAAAGCATACCGCGCTGAGCTCATTCTAAAACTAAACTGGTGTTGGGAAGATTGAAAGAATTCATTCAATGGAACGAACGCTGCGAATTCGGATACAAAGAAAGCTCTGTGATTTCAGGACCGGATCTGGTGGATTTAGTCGGTAATGCCGCACGTCCGTCATCACTCAAACACGTGGCTCCCAAGGGTCTCGACGAATTGCTGGGTGCACTCAAACGCTGAAATGCTGCCCCCAAATTTGGATAAGTAATAAGACATAAACATCATGAATGCAAAGGCAGTCGCCCGCCATGCAGACTAGGAGACCGGTTAGAACTCCCGAGCGCACGCCCGAGTTACTTAACATACCCGAAACGTGGAGCGAAGACGACAATGTTTTTTTCTCATCGTTCCACACTCCGTCTACAGTGCGAAAACAACAAAGGTGGTCGCCTTATTAGTCAAGCGAGTCACCAAAACATCTATAAATGGGAACTCGCTTTCGTGGTTACTTACAGCGACGCTAGGTGATCTGTGTTTGAAGTCATCGTAGTGTTCATCGTAGTCATTCTCAACTTATCGTTTTCAAACGGACACTCAGAGTTGTGGATCACTCTACTGAGCAGTCTAGGTTACGTACTTCCAAATCCGTCCGTCATACGCAGTCATAAAGATGTTTTATCTGACGTTACCAAGTAAAAGTAGCATGGATTACTATACGACGCGGTTGTCACAACCCTTAGATCTGAAAGGAAATTGGGAGATGGGATTTGCCGATATACTCTATCCACATATGTGGTATAACGTGAAAAGCCGCGCAGCTCAGCTGAAGTTATCACTGGGAGAGGGTAATGAGGCAAGTCCCGGATTGACGATAGACATACCGGAAGGATATTATTCCTCGAATAGAAGAGTGCTGAAATACGTGGATAAAGCTAAGAAAATGATGGCTCACGGCGATTGGTTTAGCTTTCACGTCCACGAACACGATTATAAATTTAGGTTACATATTACCAAAGGCATGCACGTACACATCTCTCGGGCTTTAAGCGAAAGGCTCGGTTTTAGAAAACAAGAATTCATGGACGAAATACCAACGGCGGAATTCAATGGTGACGTTCAAATAATATTCTCTGTACGCTTACTGTCCTCTCGTCGAAGAGATAATGGTCGGTGATACGAGAGCTCCGCTACTACGCATCGTTCCGATAGAAGGCAAACCTGGCGACACGATGTATGAAGTATTTGATCCGATACACTACGTATCTCTACAACAACGTCAATTTCAAGAAGTGGAGCCAACGCTGAGAGACGACACTGGCTCACCCGTACCGTTCGAGATCGGCATAGTAGTGATACGCTACATTTCAAAAGAAGACCCTTAGACTTTCCCTAAAAATGATTTATATACGGTTCGAAATAACAGTAATCAACATTTAAAAAAAAAAAAATGAGACATCCTCAACACAGAAGCGATCCTTACGTTTTCGATCGGTATTATCTCGATTAAGCCGGAAGCGGAAACAACGTTTTAACCGGAAGTCGAATGCAGAGAGGTCACGGTCTTCGTATCGATATTCAGCGGTTAATTTTAGGCTCCAGGCCCGTTGTTAAAAAAAGGTGCGAAGGCATTAGGAACACAAGCTTTGAAAACGGGTATGGAAATAGCAAGCGACGTCATAGACGTCAAGAATATCAAAAATGCAGCGTTGTCAGGGCTCGCAACGCCGGAATTGAATTGAGAAATCGCGCGCTAGACAACATTAGAAAAGGTCCGCCGGGACGACGTCGAATATCAAAACGTAACAAAAAGAGAAGAGTCGACCTTTTAGACGATAAGAGCAGAATAATGTATAAATAGAAACGAAATGTAGCGATTTTCCGTTTATCCGCGGCACAAGTCAAGTCGTTAGTTCATCCGAATTCGTGCGAGTGCGCGAAATCCGAATTAAATCTGTTTGACCCAGACGGCTACTAACAACATTAGTGAAAGTAAAGTTGGTAAAGAAAGCCGACGGTACCGCCTTAGAGGATGATTCGAACGTAGCTCCGACGAATTTCTTACACGCGCTGTTCAATAACGTGAGCGTCAGTCTAAACGAAAGGTTGGTGTCTCCGCCCGACAATGCCTATCCGTACAGAGCGTACATCGAAACCCTGTTAAGTTATGTGCCCGTAGCTAAATTAAATCAACTGACAGGCACCATGTGGTACAAAGACACCTGAGGTGAAATGAACACGCAGGGCGACGAAAACGTGGGATACGTCGCGAGGAAAACGATAACGGTAAGACGTCGCACCGTCGCTTTGATGGGGAAAATCCATTCGGACGTGTTTGCACAACGTCGACGTGGAAATAGACATTTCACGCAGTAAGGACGTGTTCTGTCTTAATGCAGCGGGCGACACGTTTATAGCGGTCGTGCAAAATATATGTCTGTACGCAAGGAAAGTGCGTTTGAATCCGACCGTTCGCCTTGCTAACGCAAGAGCCGTGGAAAAAACTCACGCGAAGTATCCAATACGGAGAATAGAAATGAAAGTGACGTCCGTACCTCGAGGTAACATGGACTTTACCAAGGACAACCTGTTCATAGGACAGATGCCCAAGAAGATCGTCCTGGGCATGGTAGACACCGACGCGGTTAACGGTACCGCCACCAAAAGTCCTTTCGATTACGTGTGTCTGAATGTGAATTGTCTACGTGTTAACTATTATGTTTAATTTAAACAAGGACGCAACACAACCTGCTACAGCACCGACACACTCACTTCCTTCACGAAAAAAAGGTAATTTCAATGTAATACCGCACTCGAAAACATTGTAAATATGCCGTGAATTTTGGTATCGTAAATAACGTATGTTGTAACTATTTATTGTTTGCAAATATGTGTAATGCTTAAGATTATCAAGGAAAATGAAAATATATGATTAAAATGAGCAGAGATAGAGGAGAGAGAAAAAGAAAAAAGAACAAAAACACAATAACGAATCAGCGTCGCCGAGAGAGAGAATACCTGAAATCAGCAGGTAAACAGTCAAAAAACAAAACAAGGGGAGCTAATTATGTCACATATACACGTCTATTGTAAACAGGGGGAGATAATTCATTCTGTAACACTAAAATTGTGACGTCACAACAAAGTTTATGAGTTGTTTTAAGAACATTAGCAATATCTGGAGCATTTGGAAAGTGTTTTTTTTATGAAATTTGACATAAAATCAAAGGGGCACCATAAGGGACTATGTGAAAACATCGTATTCATTTGAAATAAAAGTGAAAGGAGTCTCCATGTTTTTGTGACACCCTCTCGATTTCGACTTGAAAGAGGCACAAAAGGATTCATATACAAATATTTATTTATTCAACCCTTTCAGATAAACTGAATTTGATATATACTAGCGGAAAAAAAGAATCTGTGCATGCGGAGAATTGTTTTAGAACATGTATTACCAACTGCATATAAATGAAAAATCACACACATGACCGAGTATGACACATACACATTTATTTTTATAGCACATTTTAGGCATTCACAGTTTCTTTTTTCCGCTAGTATATATTACTGTCGATAGAATTACAAGATTGCTTTTGTACACGAATGGCCACATGATTCGAAAAAAATACTTCCAACTTCTCACTGATCTAACATGTTATATATAAATTATACAATATTTCTTTTTAGTAATAGTTTTTTCCAGATCATGCCGTGACATAAAGTTTGTCGCTGTTTCAGACAACATTGTTAAATACAGGAGTTGACATTTTTTATACTTAGTTGGTATCACTATGAACGCACGTGCTCGATCACCTCTTAAATTATATACGTCAAAAAGGAGCAAAAACGGACTTCCAGGACAAAAAATTAAAGCATAATGATACATGTACTTGAAGCTAATCGATGTTGTTATATTTTTAATTGATAAGTCAATCCGTCTGCCTTATTGTTGAGTGGAATATGTAAATTTATCAGTCGTTCCAACTAACTATATTATGTACAATTCAACATTTAAAAAAGAGCTGGTATTCCAGCCCAGCCTCCAAAACAATCATCTAAGACATATTAATTTGATCCTTCTTACCGGGACAGTCTGGTTCACGTCTTGCACCCCTCATCTGTTACATATAAATATACATAGTCCTCAGTATAAGTAAGAAGTATCCGTCAGCCCGCGATTGTTCTGTCCTTATTGTTTTCGAATCTTTGTATCACGTAATACTAACCGTACTACTGCAATGTATTGAGATAGCAATCGTCATATTTGGTCTTGTTTTATTCTATGTATGCGTCTTATTTTAAGACGCCACAGCTTTAATTTTGTATTCAAGCGTTTGATTACAACTTTTCGTGCAATGTTGGGAACCGTCTAGGCTATAGATTCACTTGTTGGAATTTTAGTTCAAAACCAATCGTGCAGTTGATAATTGATTCACATTACCCCGTCGGGGGCCCCTTGATCTTTCGCAAATTTATAATTTTAAAACATCGATTTATCGTTGACCACGCGGATTTTGTAGGTTAATGTTTCACAACTAACACCTAAATGTATTCTTGCAATATCACCCGCGCCCCATAAAAAACAATGTATTTTCGGAGGATGACAGAGATTTTTGTTTAATTTTCTCCCAACAAATCAAATAGCTAGAAATTCACTTGAGGTGTAAAAAAACTAAATATCATGAATATAATGGTTTCCATGTTTCAAAGAAATCGGTCGAAAAAAATAAGAGGAAATCTCTGGACACAAATCAAATATTGAAATAAACAAAGGGCAATAACACAAATAATCGGTTTTTGTTTTGTTTATGCGAACACAACAACATATCATGATTATAAAGCCTACCAGGTTTCAAATAAATCGTTTGAAAAATGTAGGAGGCGATATCCGGACAAAAAATAAAATACTGTAATAAACAGCAATAACTTTTGCAAAAATACTCAAATCAAAATTCTTTATGAAAACATAACTTCATATCTTCATTATGATGTATACCATGTTTCAAAGAGAACGGTTGAAAGATGTTTAACAACAGTTTACGCGGGCCGGCCGGACGACGTCATACCATAATACTCTCGTCAAATTTGACTGGCGTACAAAGTATACAAATTGGATCAGCGGACAGTTTCTTATGATCATTGCTACATGTATGTATTACCAGGGTGGGAACAGATGACGGTGATGTCATATGCATGACAATTTGAACTTTTGGATGTTATGTCACAATTTATCTATTTAAGCATTATAGTCTGTTGCTAAGCTGAAGTTTGGATAGGATTTCTGTTGTTCGTTATGATACCAGAGTGTATGATGTCATAGACGTCACTCTAACTATGACGTTATATAATAACAAGGTCAAATGTGATAGTACATAGCACATGCATGTTGCACTTAATTACATGCACAGAGACTCAAAGTACAATATTCAACACAAAATGCAACTTTATTGAAGAAAACGTGAAATTATGTGACTTTTCAATTTCAAAATGACTTCCCTTTGCTACTTGTTTGAGAGAAAAATTGATCAAAATATACCTTTCAGGGAATGCATGAGTTTTTTAATTTAAGAAATGTTTAAGGAGACAAACATAACATTTTTTTTTGCATATTTTTATATATATATATTTTTATTTTTGATGTGTTATCCTTGTTTTTCACAATTTAAGTCTTAAATACGTTTTTACACAATTTTCACTTCTGTATTTCAATTGCAATTGTGATGTACTCGTTTATAAATTATTTGTATATACATCATCGATATCCAGGGGTTACGCTCACTTTCGCTCTCTACACCCCTGGAATATGTCATAACAAAATTGAAGGCTCAGTGTGCGCAACCTTTTTGATCAGACAAGAAGACTAGTTCGATCCTTTGATATACATCAAGCGAATCTCAGAGTCACGTAACGGTACAAGTTGACTGGTTTTGAGGTCGGGCGTCTCTCCTTTGTAATCTTCAAAGGACAGGTATACGCCTAACGATTGGTCAGTTTTTTTTACCTGAGACTAATCAAACAGCTATCTATATGCCTTCAATTTTGCTATGACATATTCCAGGGGTCTAGAGAGCGAAAGTGAGCGTAACCCCTGGATATCAAGGATTATATATATATGTACATGCATGCAAGTATCTTCAGGGATCGGTAAAATCACTCGTCCGCTCGTCCCGAGGAGCAGATTTTGCTGACAGACGTGTGCCTTTTATTGTCAACTCGTCTGTCAGATGTTAGGTACTTGGGTTACGATATATATGATTTCATAAAGTTATTTTATGTTTCTAATTCACCTGAGTAAATTATACAATTAGTCACATCTAATTGTTTGAGACTGTAAATGTTTTATGATAATATTTCAGATATTAGGTATACTCTTCCGTCCTGTTACTTTGTTCTTTCATGTTACTACAAGTTATGTCCTGTCAATGATAATACAAATTGAAATAAAACAAGTGTTTCTTTTGAATTGCTACTAACTTTTCAAATATTGAAATATTGAAATAGTATGTACATATAACATTGACACTTTTTGGTTTGTTGTGGAGTTGTCAAGAAAAAAACAAATCAAAAATATGAAATACAAACATTCTGGTCTCAGCCTAGCTGTTAATTAGATTAGAAAATAACTATGAAATTGTGTATATATTTTTGAAACATTATTATGTAAATTCAATTAGACAATTTTTATTTGATCACAAGATTAAGTTGTTGTTTTTTTTAAAAATTAAAAAAACAATTTTTTTGAAGGTAACAGGTTGGAACTTTTGTAAATATGTGGGTTTTTTTTTGGTTATACCTACCAAAACAACAACTTTGAGAAAAAAATACTTTCAATTATGGCGTGTCAAACGTTGCAATTTTCAATAATTTTATATTTATGTTTGAAATTTTATATTTGTATTCAATAATTGTAAATATATGTACAATATTTTATATTTGTAATCAATAATTGTAAATATATGTGCAATGGAAAAGCCATATGTAAAATAAAAAAAAACAACATGAGTGCAATAACAATATATTTATTCGAAAAAAAATATATGTTTAATAAAATAACGTTTGTATTCAATCAAAAAATATATTTGTGCAATAACAATATATTTATTCGATAGTTTGCATTCTGGGAAAGCATCGTTTGAACTCAACGGCAGCTTGCTGTAACGGGGTGTTCAATTGGATGATGGGGAAAACGAATCACTTGTAAACACTTTGGACAATTCGTTTGGGTCTACAACGGTGACGTATACACTATACATCTATGACATTCATTTATCTCTGTTAGTCAGGTATGTATGCTTAAACTATCAGTAATGCCTGATCAATTGTTGCTCATATGCTAAAGAATTAAATAGATAATTCATTACATACAGCAACGGCAATATCTAGTTAATGATCAGCTGATGATATCGTTATCTGCCTCTTGAATTAACAGAAAGTATAGTATATCCAGGTTCCTAGTCGGACGCTCTACAACTGAGCTAAAAGAGGGCTCGGGTTCGATTCCTTGATTGCTTGTTTTTTTCCAGGTCCACCAGTTTCCTTTCAAATTAAGACACCCCCACCCAACCCCACGCGATAACACCCTAGCCGACAAGAGGGACTAATATAATTTGAATAACTTGTGTCATAATTGTTGTAAAAATGAATAAAGTTTACCCCGGTAATATTTTGTCCTTGGGTGATAATACTTGGCCAGTATAATTTTGTGATAAACATCTAACATCCTTCATGTATTTTTTTTTTTTTTAGCTCACTTGCCCTTTCGGGCAAGTGCGCGTATGCCATGGTACGGCGTCCGTCCGGCCTCAATTTTTTACTTTAAACAACTTCTTCTCAGTAACCAAAATGCCAGGGGTGATGACATTTGACTAGAAGCATGCTGGGATGAAGGGCTACCAATTTTGTTCAAATAAATGACTCTGACTTATATTCAAGGTCACATGGGTCAAATATGCTTAAAAACTTTAAACAACTTCTTCTGAATAACCAAGATGTCTATGGTGATGATATTTGACTAATAATATGCTGTTATAAAGGGCTATCGTGTTTGTTCATATGAATGACATTGACTTATATTCAAGGTCGCTGGGGTCAAATATGTTTAAAATATTTAACAACTTCTTCTGAATAACCGAGAGCCCTAGGTTGATGATGTTTGGCCAATAATATGTTGTGATAAAGGGCTACCAAGTTTATTCAATGAATGACCTTGACTTACATGCAAGGCCACATGAGTCAAATATGTGTAAAGCATCTTCTTCTGAATAACCTAGTGGCCAAAGGTGATACTATTTGGCCAGTTACATCCTGGGATGAAGGACTACCAAGTTTGTTCAAATGAATAACGTTCACCCATTTACAATGTCGCAAGGGTCAAATATTTTGAAATATTTTAACAACTTCTGAATAATGTAAAGGTCCAGGGTAATGATATTTGGCCAGAAGCATGCTGGTATGAAAGGCTATAAAGTATGTTCAACTTATGTCCTTGTTTGACTTTCAAGGTCAATAGTGTCACATGTTTATTTTTTTAATCAAACACTGGTATTTTGCCTGTAGGTTTATTCTCGTCAACTTTTAAGAAAAGAAGTGTAAGATTAATACCAGGTGAGCGATTAAGGCCCATTGGACATGTTGTTTAAGAATAAATGATATAAGTGAACAGTGATCAATCTACAACTAGTTTGTATGGGTCTTTTTCCACTGTATGGTTAAAAGACATGGATCCCACCATGTTAAATTTCAGTATTTTCGGTGTGTATTGGTCAAATAGATATCCTAGGGGTACAGGACCCATGACTCGCATGCAGATTTATTACTGAGTGACGTATATTAAGACTGCAGGGGTCAAATATGTGTTACAGTCAAATTGTTTAGAAAAGTCGAAAAGCCTTGCGTTATGATATTTGACCATTAACATTAATAACTTCGATTCACTTTCAATGTCACAGGGATTCAATGTGTTTAAATGTTTGAACAACATCTTAATAGCAAAATTTCAATAAAGTTGACCTGGTTCCTATGAAGATCATAGATGCGACATGAATAATAGGTGAACTATCCAGACCCGGTGTGTCTCATATTTTTATCTCCTGCTTTCACCGAAACGATGGGTATTAATTTGAGTTTGTCCGTCCGTCTGTACGACTGTCTGTCTGTCACGCTTCGTTTCCTAGCAATAACTGCCACAAATGTCAACCAATCTTCTTTAAACGTGGTTAAAGGGTTAACTGCCTTAAGAGCTCGGCCAAGTACAATGACTACTTTCAGCAGACTTTATTTAGCGGAGTTATGGCCCCTTGGATAACAAAAGCGTCATTATCTGCCGTTACGGTTCATTTACTCCCGCAAATATTATCCGATTGTCTTCAAACAAAATAATATGGTTCAACGCATTAAGTGCTCGGCCAAGTTTGACAACCACTTTAATCGGACTATATTTGGCGGAGTAACGGCCCCTTGATTAACCTCAATAATGTTCACTTATAAACTTATAATATGTCTTACTAGTGGGGGATATACATTCCACGAATTGGCATGTTTAAACATGTTTCCNCCCCCCCCCCCCCCCCCAACTCAACTCAGTCATGGCCTCCCAGCCTTTTACCACGCTATTATCGCTATTACCGGAGTACATCACTTGATTTGGAATGTGACAACTCAATGTTTTGAGATTTTATAATAGAAGTAAGTGTAGGACCTTCATGCTACATGGCAATTCCTTTAACTTTCGTACCAGTTAAATGCAAAAAAAGAGAGAAAAAGTTAGCAACATGAACCACTGTAGTTTTGGTAAAACCCCTTCATTCAATGTTTTTGTATTACAATAAACAAATCAGTTTTTTTTTTTAATATACTAATTGTTCTCCGAAACATGCACATCAGGAAATTGTATGTATTGAGGCAATGAGGCAATAATCAATTTGAAAAATAAAATATCAGTGTCGTGAGGTCAAATATTTGGTTGTTATGTGACAGGTCCATTCAAATAAAAATGTACACCAGGTGAACCTTCTCAGGCCCCTTGGTCCTTTTGTTTTCAAAAGGTCATTCAAAACAGTGGCGTAGCAAATATTTTTTGGAGTGTATACTAACAGTCGAGCGTCCGATGCGCGTAGCGCCGGAAGGAGGAGAGTATGGGAAGATAGGATGGGGAGTAAATCTCCCTTCTATAGCTTGAAAAAATAGTATTTTACTAGGCCCTAGAAGCAATCTCATATATTCTGGGAAATCCTTTTAGTCTGATTATTAACATACAAGCATACTCCACTGAGTGTGAGGCAAAATACTAACTATGAATTTTGACAGAGAACTGTAGTTAAATAAGGGTTTCTATGCACATATAGCATCATTTCCTGTCTTCCGTTAAATGTTTCTCATTAATATCCATATCTGTCACTCACTTAGAAATAAAACAGAAACTGTGGAGACTGAACAACACTACTAATTATATTCTCTACATTAAACATACGAGGAAGGATGTCAGGGGAGGCACTGCCGGAAAGAAAACAAATAGAAATAAAGTCAATATGAAATACAAGGGAAAATTGTGGAGACTGACCATCACAACTAATGATACACCCTACACTAGCGAATCTCAGCTAGTTTGTTTGTTAGTGTGACAGTCATATGAGGAAGAATGTCAGGGTATACACCGCCGGAAATAGAACAAATACAAATAAAGTAGATATGAAATACAAAGGGAAAGTAATCGGGGGGCTACAATTGGGGCAGCAGATCAATTTTGGTCTCTTCCATGTCCCTTCGAAGACGTTAGACACGGATATTTTTCGAACAAATATATATGTTATTGCATATATATATATTTGTATTGAACATAAACATTTGTGTATTGCATATACTTTTTTTTATTTTTTTTGAACATATATTTTTGTTATTGCATATATATATATTATTATTGAATACAAATATAGAATATTGCACATATATGTACAATGTTTGAATACAAGTATAAATTATTCCACATATATTAACAATTATTAAATATAAATATAAAATTCCGAACATAAACATGAAATAATTGCAACGTTTGACACGCCATATTAAATGTTTATTTAAA
>NW_018406839.1:119467-128131 GCF_002113885.1 Mizuhopecten yessoensis
GGCGATTTTGGCCGATCTGACTTTTACTTTGATTGCCGCAAGGTCGATCTGGGCCGATCGGCTTTTAACGAATTTTGACGACACGCTCGGCATTGTCAATTACGTCATCAATTCATGTGACGATCTGGCAACTATTTGTTCTGCGAAGCGATTTATGTTCAAATTTCAATCATTGTAAAAAAAATATCGGCATCGCAGACGCATATATCGTATACCAAAGGAAAGCCGAGAACCTGATCTTGAAGCTCGTATTTAAAAAAAGATAGCATGCTTTCCCCGTCTGTTGAAATACCCGTCCATAGAATAAAGGAACACGTACAAAATCACGACACCAAAGTATATACTGCGATAACCGTTTCCTGTATTCCAAGCGTTTGTATATTCTAATTTGATATCCACTCTACTTTCTGTTTCGGTGTCAAGTGATAGAGTATGGGTACTTTTTATTGATTTATCTATTTCTCTTGGACTTTCTGTGAAAATTTGGAGCAACGGTGTCAGTATATTGGAAACCATTCGCGGACTATCGTGCTGTAAGGGATGTATTTGAACTTTCAATTCCTCGGAGATATGACGTTGAATACGGCGATTGGATACATGGGACGGACAAGGTGTCTAATCCCTTATACACATTATCTAGTATCATTTTTCAAACTAACTAAACTTCTATCTTATATACTGTAGCTTTCGGTGAAACAATAGCAAACAAAACATTTTACATTGATGCAAGTCTATTTTCCTTAATAGATTTGCATACACACAGTAACCCCCACCTTAGATTTTTTTAAATTTATTTTATCTGTATCGCGACTGAGCCAGTGTATACTGTTGTTCAGATAAGTTGGCTAGATCAACAGTATAAGGCTTGTTGAGGTCCGTTCGGACCCTGTTTCATGTTTTTCCTACATCTTTCATCTCTTTTTTTTCATAAAAGTTCCATAAGGTATGTCTCTTTCATTTCGCAGAAACGATTGACCAAGTCTATAGTCAGACTGGAAAAAGTTTCCAGTGCATACTTGGTTACGTAACAAGGGGCGCGTTCCGATTCAAATATATATAGGATCGAATCAAGAGATGTGCTGGTTGCCGACCTTTGCACCAATGTTCGTCATGAACGTACGTAAATTGCGCTAGCGTATGCCGAGTTAGGTTAACATCCTTCCAATGTTAAAGGAGCTGTGGTTCTCTAAGTCGCTCGCTATTGTATTATGAACTTGGAGACGTCAATAAAAACACTGTAAAATAGTTAATATAATGTCGACTGAAATATTCGGTACTTTGTTTTGTTTGTCTTAGTTATGTTAACTGAATCAAACCATTGATAACCTACAAGATGAATGTCTCACCTGTTGGTTGTCTCACAAATTCCTCATAGTATGCAAATAAATATCATTAAATACAAATGGTTCAGCATCATTTTGGGACATTTGGACGCTACACAGGTACCACTAGCCAAATAACAGTTTTTCTCTGGCTTTGGTGAATAACGTTGTCTAAGGTTTTGCTGGCTATGATTTGCTATGAATGGTGTTACACATATTTTTGTATTTACGTCATATCAGTATCTATTATGTTAACAAAATGTGCCGCCCCAACTACCAACCAATCCCAACAAATTAATTACGCTTTATATTAAAATTGTTAGCGATACCGACATTATCTGACTGTGATTAGAAGACGAATACATGAACGAAATAGAGAAAATGACTCACCGGTTCTATGTGCACGTTCAACTGAACAATATCGCAACTCTTTTAAAAATATGTCTTCGAAATCAAAGACTTCCACCCTTGATTTTGTACTGAGCGTGTAACCGTTGGATTTCAAAATTGCAGGAAAAAAGAGCATCATATATAATTGTGTACAACATATTGTACACACATTCTAATTCGTTGTCATACACTAAAGGTATACACTAACTGCTGAATTACATGTAATTGTATAAAGTAATAGATACTAAGTAATTCAATGTATTTTTCCATGACGTTTCCGGAGTAAACGTAATTGGGTATACGCATAAATTGTTGACGTCATAGTGAAACGACATCATGAAATCTTGACCTGACATAAAATCAGGGTTTTCACTGTGGCAGCGAAAGGGTTAATTTACATTTGAGTTAAATCAACAATGGCATTGTTGTTATGGTCTTACTCATTTAAAACAATATTAGATTGGATAGATGTGTCCCAGTATTGTGTTTAGGAATCACTACCTTTTGATTGGTTATATAAAGCCATCGGAGAGGAAACCGATGTTATACGTTTGATAATAAGGGGATGTTAATTACAAACATGTGAAACAATACATAGATTACATAGAATATTCAAATGTATACAAAGGTCGACACTATTCCTTGTATCCACTTTTATCGATATGGCTAAACTGTTGACTGCGTTTGATTAATATATCCTATATCTATAACAATACTGGCTGCGTCGTCTGAGTACGCAATACCAGGGAGTGTATTTACACTAACGTGTTGAATAACCGACGATACATTTACATTTTACAGTCGTTCTGACCTGATTAGTAAATGATGACTTATGTTATAACTCAAAATTAACAGACTCATCATCTGTACTCCGGATGTCTGCTCTTGTAACTCCACTAAGCCTAGCTATGGTACGATGTTCAAGTGGGTTATACAACAACAGACGCCCGATCATGTCTCTGTGTGGTTCTGTACACGTATCAGTTTAAAACTGCCTGATTATTTACTAGACAGTCCTGACTAAATACTCAAAGTTGCTGTTGAGATCAATTTGTAATAAACAATATCACCAAAACATATTCACCTATATCAGTATTACAAATACAAACGATTGCAATTTAAGGACCGATATGCTATAGGCAGTTTGTCTAAACTTACAGGCAACTAATTGATAACATATCAAATACAGGTAAAACATAAACGAAAAAAATATTGCAAGGCCCTATAATCTAAGCACAATGACATCCACAAATATAAATGCATCAACTAGCTAGTCTTAATTGATACGCTCGATGGATATAATATTATCGAAGTTCCCAGGGTCACCAAACAACTGGTCATATAACGTAAACGGTTGTATATTGAAATCATAGTGACATTATAAGTGCACTATTAATATCAAAAGTTCCCAAGAGCAAGTACATATATCATTAAACATAAACTATTTCTTCCTCAAATTTCGTTTTGAAGTTCCGAGGGTCACAACACATAAACTCTCTATAGCTACTACTAACATATGAGTTCATGGCCATGTCAACTTATGCAGTTGTAGATTTATAAAGCGTTTCCCCTGGGGCACCTTACTTTCACACTCTATTATTATTCATATCATGAATTGCCAGGGCATCATACCTATAATACATTATATTATATTCATTTTGAAGTTCCAAAGGGTCATCACACATTGTANAATAATTCCAAGGTTCCCTAAATTCTATTCATAGCCTGGTTCACAATGGTCACCCAAAATGATATACTCTATTCATAGCTTGGTTCCCAAGGGTCACCCAATATTATTCACTCTCTCCATAGCCTGGTTCCCAAGGATCACCCAAAATTACATACTCTTTTCATAGTCTGGTTCCCCAGTAACCACAGGAGGCGTGGTAGTCTAGTGGTAGGACGCCGGGCTCATGACCGAAGGGTTGCGGGTTCGAGTCACGGCACGGCATTGTGTTGTATCTTTAAGCAAGATACTTTACTCCGCTTGTTCCAGTCTACTCAGCTGTAAATGAGTACGTGGTTGGGCAGTGATATAATTGTTGCATGCTATCTGTTATCGCCGAAATGAAAGATCCGGCTGTATGCTTCCAAGGGAGTTGAGAATGGTAATGGCTGGTTGCAAAGGCCCTATAACCACGAATAACAATTTGTGAACCGCTTTGAGACGACCTACGAACTAGGTTGTGATAAAGCGGTATATAAGAACCTCAAATTTTATTATCAATGATACCATTGTTCCCCCGTGTCACACATCAATATATACTCTATTTATAGCCTGGTTCCCAAAGGTCACCCAACATGCTGTATTATATTCGTAGCCTGGTTCTCAAAGGTCACCCAACAGTACATACTCTAGTGTTCTGATTGTCGATATTCCTACGCCGAATAGGGTGCATGATTCCACGAGGGCACACAACGTCTAGGACAGTATCCCTCTGCCCCTCACTGTACTGTTAACTTCAGTTAAAGATGTTCTCACTACAATACTTATGTGTTTCTATTCTTTTGACCTCACGTCTTCACGAATTAAGTATAACAACTAGCCTTCTGTTTCAAGATAACAAAGATGATATGCAACAGCATATTTTTATAAGTGACGACTGCTTTTTATGAAATAGTGTAATGTTGTTTCATAGTGTTTGTTGTATGTTGTGATATATCTCTGTCTTCAAAAAGGGTCAGATTGAACTGAACAATTGCCAAATTCCTTTGTCTGCAATGTCGTTATTACTTCTTTGCCCATATATAACAATTAATGTAATACATGTTCGGACCAAGTGCCCATATTGGATCAAACTAGTGTTATTACTTATGAGACCTATATATATATATACATATATACTCAGCAAAAAAACACCGGTAACATGTTACCTAGAACGACAGAATATCGTTGATTATACATTGACGTTTTAGATGTTAATGAGCTAGGTAGGAATATCTGTTTCGATTAGCAGTGTGTTAAATTAAATGAGTCATGCGTGAAAGTTGTCAATTACCCTGTAGCTCCAAACATATGTGTTCACTTTTCCCGTGTATGCCGCAACTGAATAGTCTAAAACAATATATACGCATTATCTGCCGGTCTGTTCCTAGAGCACATTTTGGACGTTATAGGTACAAACTTGTGGCGTCGCCCAAATCAGTCCCCCAACCTGTAGGAGATCGCCCAGACATTGGTTGAGATGTGGAATAACACCCCTTCCCCGTTCATCATCCAACGTTTCGTTCTAGCCCAATGCGGCGTCGTTGCAACACAATCAGACTAATGGTGGTCATACACGTTGTTAGCGCGAAAACTTGACATCATTGTCCAGAAGTATCGCTGAACCGTAACGAAATTTTTAAACATATGATGTTTCCAAAGCAAACATCCCAATATAAATCATTGCATACTAAATTCAACTTATTTAAACAAAACATGATGTAAAGGCCCCCGTTACAAATCTTTTACAAATATTTTTTTGGCTTGGTGTGTATTTGCATTAATGTGCGTTGTTTGCGTTGGTATTTTCGATAAGCATGTGCAATTATTTAATTGTTCTTTCGATAAACGTGCTTGAGTAGGTAACCACGATAATAAAATAAATAAATATATAAAACCCATCATTATATAAATAACTGTTCAAAGCAAGATTATTCACTTGAAACTAGTGAACTCATGAAAATTGATGCACGGACGTTGACATTGCTCAGCTTTTGTTTGGCAGGGGAGTTGCAATTTCTGGATATTAGTCTATTTCAGACAATGTGTTATGACGGGGCAAGAACGGAGTTGCGTTATCTTATATCTAAACATGACGGTACATAGACCACGACGGTTATTGCAAAATGAAATAAGTTTGTGTAAGTTGCTAGATTTGGAGCTTTCTAAATGACAAACACATTTTTTCAACAACTTCTTTCGAATGACCAAGGGACCTTAGATGATGGGACTTGTCCGGCAATCATGTACAAAGGGAGTCAAGGTTGTTCAAGGACCCAGATCTATATGAAAGGTCACAGGGGTGAAACGTATTAATTATTTTTAAATCATTTTCTGAGTAATAAAGAGTCATAGGTTAATGATGTATGACCGGACGCAATTTGCGTACATGGCTTTCAATTTGGTTAAAAGTAATGACAGCATTCAAGATCTCATGGAGTGCATGATAAATATGTAATTGGAATCTTCTAAATAATCAAGAGGCATAGGGGAAACTATTTGGCGGGTGACATGTTAGCTTGTTGAATATGGCCTTAAACCACTTGTTATGTCTTAGGGATCAAATGCCTTAAAAAAAGAACATTCAACCTACTTTTTCTGAGTAACTGAACCATCCAGATTAGTAAAACTTGACTAGCTGCCAATATTTTAAAATTAATGGCCTTCGTCATCTTATAAGGACGCTGTTTACCGGGAAATCTACACTGCAGTTTTATTTTCGTCTTTTTTGTTCTCCCCAATAACGGCGAATTTAGCGTAATAAAGCATACCCACTTAGTGATAGGCGAAATAAACACTGAGTGAACATGGACCAATATTTGACTGAGCGAAAGTTTCCAGGACTACAACTAAGGTTTGACAGTTGAAAATGAAATATCTACTAAACTTAAATCAACCTGTAAAAAAAGAGACAAGCATTTTAAAATATTACTTGATTTTGGAAGCTGAACATTGTCGTAGGAAAATAGGTGAACATTTGCTCTTGCAAATCTGTAGGGTAAATTGGATATATGCTTAAAAACAGGGATTTGAAAAACAGAACGTTGGGTTCGATTGATTATACAAATTCAGCAGTTGACAGTGAAATATAAAAGAAATTTTAAAATATATAACCAATATGTAATCAATACTTTACCAATTAACGATGACTAGACACAGACATGTATGGCACCTATGTCTGCCATTTGAAATTCAGGTAAATACAATTTGGCAGTTTAGTAAGACCAAGTTAAATGTATCCAATTTGTTTTCATCGCAATATATTATAGAGGGTCCCGGACACATCCATCATCCTTTCTCCATTGTCAACTACCAGAATGGAAGGAGACACGCTGCCATATATCACTTGTATAACCGTATGTAGACCCGACTGCAGCGCTGTATGGGCAAAACCTGACAGCACTAACTTTACTGCCTCAGCTGTGTTGTCACTGGGATAACTTGACAGATCAGAACACGGGACATACAAGTGTACTGCTTAGAATATTGTAGGGATGTCAACTTCAAGTACATGTGTAATGATAAATTGTGAGTGCAGTCTAGATTACTCAATCAGCCCTTAATCAACGTGCATTAAGATACACTCCTTCCTGTGCAATTTTTATTACATCAAAGTGCCAAAACATGTTCAAACTTAAATACAAGCAATTACCAATTTTGAAAAATATATAACGAATAGTAAATATATACGTTGATAGCAAGGACAATAACGGTTTAAGAATGACCAAGTTTTGATACGAAATACATAGATGTGTTGAACATGTAATGCTGAGTCTTTCATTATTATCCTGCTGATACCAATCCAGTTTCAATGAATCAGATACAGATGACAGAAAGAGTTTAAGTCCCTCAAAGGAATTAGGGGACCTTTGGTTTTGCTGAATATTCTTCGTCATATTTGTTTTTCTTCTTTTTCTTAAACGATTTCCTGGCATTTTCTCATTAAATACTGGCAATGCACTTATGAAACAACACATGAGCGTTGGTAGGCATGAGCAAAATTGCGTATTGTTTAATTTTGCAATTGGTTATTAAAAAGGCCACCGTAATCATTATGAATCAATCAGCGGAAATATGTGACAATTATGGTATAATTTAAGAACATTATCATCACAAAGTTTACAACAGGTCAGATTGGTATTTTTCGTGTGATTATAATTTAACAATCGGATAATACGTGTCCATGTGCACATCATGATATCAAAGTTTTGACATATTATTTTCTACTTGCAGCAATAATACGGTTAGAAGAACACGAAAAGTAATAGGTAGGGTTTAGTGTAGTAAGAGTAAGATACATGTTTAAAAACAGTCATTTTTGTTACATTATTCTGCTTAACAGCATTAGGTATTCAGTCATATCTTATGGAATAGTTCACTAATTATGTTATCACCACATCGTTTTTAATCCACCTAATGATGTTTCAACCTGTACTTAATAAATTAAAACCCAGCGCATGACTCTTTACGAAAGGCTCCGAACGAATCTCAGACTTAAAACTTAAAAAACTCACGAAAACAATATTGATTTAAAATCATAGTTTTAGAAATGTCTGTCAATAAATGAAAACACATCAATATATCTCAACATAACAAAAATCAAAGATTTAATGTCAGTTTAGCTACAATTTCTTTAACAATTTGTCGTTTATCTTTTGAGAACCGGGAGTACGTAGATGAATACAAAGTCATGTACATCTGCTGTTTTAAAGTCATAAACGAGAAATAGAAGGACAAATTAAGCACATGTACAGGTTTTGAATTATCAATTATGAAAATGTCTGTTATATGAATACTAGACTAGTTAAATGCAAAACTGAATGTTGGTAAATAATATGTTTTTGTTTAAGCGTATTAGAGTCATAAGAAAGCAAGCTTTAAATTAGTTGTGAAATATAACCACACAACATCACACAACCAAGCAGTAAACTGTTAATTGGTTTCGTAGCATTATCAATGCACTGTCATCCTTTTAATTCAAACAGATATGTATACCGTGTCGGAGAAGGGCTATTTGTGATATTGATATATATGCATATTCATTTCACCGAGAGGATTACGAGCGGATCGCCACGACTGCGATAGCCAAGCCATTAGTTTATTCCCTGATTGGCGTAGGAAATACTAACGGTAAGTATGCATGCTTACCCAGAAGTCACTTCCATCAAAAATGGGACTAGCAGTCTGCTGCATATAAATATTTACAGACAATCAAATCAATAAAAAGTCAGATGCAATATTTTGGCA
>NW_018406840.1:0-381 GCF_002113885.1 Mizuhopecten yessoensis
GAACATTTGTATATGACATTTATGAAAAAGGACAATTATTTTTTCGTCTTATTAAACCTCTCACGAATGAATTGAAAAGTTTTTGACCAATTTCATAAATCTTCTATGAAATAGAAACAAATCCAAGATCTCTTTTATTGCATGATTAGGAATTTTTGCATAAACTGTCATTCTTGAAGTCCAAGATTCTGCCAATTTGGCTCTAAATCTATCATCTCCATTGGGAAATTATAATATATCTTAAAGACTATATGTCATTTCATTATCATTTCGACAACATAGGTCATATTATACCAATTCGTAACATTAATATATGACAGAGGTATATTCAATACGTCACATTGTAATCATGTGATATATTATATTTATACTTCGTCTTTT
>NW_018406840.1:1713-2391 GCF_002113885.1 Mizuhopecten yessoensis
CTGTCACGGTTTAGAACCTCCTGTAACCATTTCAGTGCCTTACGTATTGTTGTCCTTGGGACCTCTTGTAACCATTTCAGTGCCTTACCCATTGTTGACCTTGGGGTTGTCATGGCTTAGGACCTCCTGTAACCATTTCAGTGCCTAATTACCCATTGCTGTCCTTGGGGTTGTCACTGTTTAGGACCTCCTGTAACCCTTTCAGTGCCTTACCCATTGCTGTCCTTGGGGTTGTCATGGCTTAGGACCTCCTGTATCCATTTCAGTGCCTTACGTATTGTTGTCCTTGGGACCTTTTGTAACCATTTCAGTGCCTAATTACCCATTGCTGTCCTTGGGGTTGTCACTGTTTAGGACCTCCTGTAACCATTTCAGTGCCTTACCTATTGTTGTCCTTTGGGTTGTCATNCCTTGGGGTTGTCACGGTTTAGGACCTCCTGTAACCATTTCAGTGCCTTACCTATTGTTGTCCTTTGGGTTGTCATGGTTTAGGACCTCCTGTAACCATTTCAGTGCCTTACCTATTGTTGTCCTTGGGGTTGTTATGGTTTAGAACCTCCTGTAACCATTTCAGTGCCTTACCCATTGTTGTCTTTGGGGTTGTCATGGTTTAGAATCTCCTGTAACCATTTTAGTGCCTTACCTATTGTTGTCCTTCGGGTTGTCACGGTTTAGGAC